>NW_028274817.1:24566893-24718409 GCF_037043125.1 Eumetopias jubatus | reverse complement strand
GGAAAGTTTCCCTGGCAAAAATAATTATATGAGCCTCTTACAACTTCCTCCTCTAATTATCTGTTTTATTAGTAGATGCATATCACCATCCATTAGGGAACACTTAAAAACATAATGAGACATTGTTATAATGAAGATATATATATATATACACACATATGTGTGTGTGTATGTGTACCTCTATAAATAGAGGTAAATTCTCAAACAACATGGTCTATATATCAAAGCATGGATGTCTTTATAATGAAAACAAAACTATTTAATTAATATTTTCTCACCATAAACAATATGGAGTTAAGAGTTTATGGACTGTATCCATGAACCATTCATAATCAGTGTCAAAAGCTCAATATACAGGATCAAGAATCATAGATCTCAATGTTAGAAGGGGCCTCAAGAGCCATTTGGCTAACCTACCATTTCACAAATGAGGCAGCTGAGACTCCAAGAAGTTAAGCGAGTCATTCAAGGTCATTGAGCTGTGAATACACACACACACACACACATATACTGTCATCTCTCTGATGGACAAGATGGCCACATGTCATAGGCTAGCCTGAAAACAAATATCCTTACAACAAAGCCTTATGGGACCTTCAGTTCCTGAAGATGTGTACCCCTCGGATGGGGTACACAATGATAGTACCTCATATGGTTTCTGCCGTATAGCAAATAGAATGTTCAGAAATACCTCAGGGCTGAATGTTCCATCTCTCTTTAGCTGATTAATCTACTTCTAAGATACAGTATAATGAGAGAGGATCACAGTAGAGAAGAGCAAGAGTTGTCCTCTCTACGTGAATGCTTACCTTCTATGAATTTTGCAGCCACTTATCTATGAGTAACAATATATGGGGTGGTTCAGAGGAAGTTTCATCAGGGAGAGAGGATTACAAAGCTCTGAACTCTGCTTTTATGTTCCCCCTCAAAGACTATGTGACCAGGAGAAGCCAGATTTTGTGAAAGAAATATAGTAGGTGCATTTTAAAATGACAGTAGTAGAGGTTAGGGCCAATATCTTTAGCATAGGTTAAATGTATTACTGAGATTTCATGGCAAGGAGTTCCATTTTAAGGGAGCGTGATTTGACCTGGGGTATACCCAAATCTCAACCATGTTACAACAAGCTTCGAATGTATTCCTCTTGAGGTTTTTTAAAAGACTAATGAGTTAACCTTTGTGAAGTACCATGAGACCCTCAGGTGAGAGAAACCTGTATCAAGTATCAAGTATCAGTTCAGTGCTGCTAACAACACTCAATGTACCTGCAAAACAGACTGAAAATCATTAGTAAAGCGTTCACTGCAGTCCTCTTGGTATCAGAGCAGCCCAGTTAACATGCTAACAGCTAAGCTTCATGTGCTTAGAGGAAGAAAATGATCAATGGCAAAGAGCATATCCACCTTTGAAATGACATGATCCATTATAAGAATCAGATGTTAAATTGCTTCCTGTACTGAGCACACTCAATTAAAAGTCTGCACAGTGAGATCATCTTGATGGTTAAATATGCTCTGTGGGAACAACCTTTATGGAGCTTAAAAATCACAGAAGGACTATTCCTACTGTGACACTAGAGATTCGGAAGGCATTTCCTTCCCCTATTTTTCAATTTGGTAGTTTTATTAGGAAGGCTTTTGCGTGAGAGGCTGCTGAGTTTTAGGTCATACCTATCCACCCTTTTGCTTCTTTGAGCAAGAGATGCTTCTAAGTGTTCTTTTTCTATTGGGTCCAGAATGGATGAATGTGGCTTTCATCCAGGATCTCTGGACAAAAATGTATCATTTGTGCACTTGATATTTGATGCCCTTCATCTCCTTGAACTTTCCCTTTTCTGTAAGCTCATCTATTCCCTGGAGTCCCAGCTCTTATCTAACTCTTCCTTCTTCCTTTGGCAGGGGTGAGGATGGAGGGCTGAAAAGAATGCCAGACATGGAATGAAATCAGCAGAACTGGTTTCTATTTGCAGATTTGCAACCAGCTAGGCTGTTGGGTCTTAGATGAGTTATTTAACCTCTCTGGCCCTCAGGTTCCTCATGTTTCAAAAACTTGAACCACGTTCATTGTTGGTTTTTTTTCTAGTCTTGTTTATTTAAGTAATCTCTCCATCCCACGTGGGGCTCGAACTCACAACCCTGAGATCAAGAGTCACATGTTCTTCTGACTGAGCCAGCAGGGCGCCTCCACTGTTCATCGTTTACTGCTTGTCTCACCCTGCCAGATGGCAAGCCCCAGTAGCGCAGGAATCTTTGTTCTCCTCACTGATGGATCCCAAGATCCCAGCACATGGCACATAGTAGGTGCCCGATGAAAATTTGTTTCATAGATAATTCACTTCTCTGTTAGCAGTGTAACCATTCATCCAGTCTCCCACTGTAGACATCACAGAGTTAGTGAAAATTCCTGCCTCCCCTTACATGTTTCCAGTAACCAAGTCCTGTTTCCTAGCTTCTCTCATATCCATCCTTTCGCCTCTATCTGTGCTTAAATTCCCTTATATCAAGTTTTCATCACTTTTTAATATATTCTCCGAACTACCTTCAGAGTTATTGTTTGAAAATACAAACATGGTCGGGGCGCCTGGGTGACTCAGTCGGTTAAGCGTCTGCCTTCAGCTCAGGTCATGATCTCGGGGTCCTGGGACGGAGCCCCACATCAAGCTCCCTGCTCAGAGGGGAGTCTGCTTCTCCCTCTCCCTCTGCCTCTCCCCCCACTCATGCTCTCTTTCTCGCTCTCCCTCTCGAATAAATAAATAAAATCTTTAAAAAAATAAAACAAAATACAAACATGGTCATCAAATTAACCTCTTTAAACCCCTTCAATGGCTTTCCCATTGTCCTCAGGCTCAAGTCCAAACTCCTACGTGTGGTATACAGGCCCCTTCATGATCTGTGAAGTCTTTTGTAAGCACTTCTTAGACCTTCAGGTAATGCAAAATACACCTTGCGCATTGCATTTCTCTCTCTTTTAGAGCACTTAGTGAGAGACATTTTAAATCTTTGTTCACAATTGTCTCCCCAGCTATGGATATGTTTCATCACCTCACATGCTGACAGGGAAATAATAGGGGCCCAATAAATGTTTGGCAAATGAACAATTAAGTGAGGAAGTTAGACCATTGTTCGGCTTTCACCTATGGGCAAACCATTTAATGTCTCTGTGCCTCCAAGCATTAGAATCTCTAGGGATGCTGAGGCAGAGGGACTAGAAACCACCACATCTATGAAACACTGAAGCAGGTATCTCTACACTTTCTTCCACACCTAATCTTATATGGACTACCACTTTTCCTGATCATTTGATTTGTTTGGGTGGGTAAGGGTGATTTAAGGTGAGGGAGGAGCGGGGTAGGGTTTAGGGTAGTTCATCTGGAAGGGGGGAGGGGCAAGCGTAGAGGCATGTTAATAATCAGCCCTTTCTTCTCCTTCTGAGTGATTTCTGCTGACAGGATTGGTGCATGTCTTTGTGTATTAGGTGGAAGGGGTGAACTGGGGAAAGAGAAACTCTCAGCACAGTGAATTTCATGTTGATTTGTTGGCAATACAAATATTTGAATTTGCACAACTGGTGACTGGTATATTGCCAAAGGTTTTGTCCAATTCTGAGGCATCAGGAAGGACACATATGGATGTGAGTGGCCTTAGGGAGAAAAGGTATGATACAGAATCACTATTTAATCAATAAATGTTTAAGTCATATATAAAGAGGCAAGTTTTTGACTAAATGTTAAGAGCCTTCTTATGGTAAAGATATTACATATTGGTGTTCTCTAGAGTCTTTCTTCATTCACATTTTCTGCATCTTCTTGAACAATAATGTGCATTCCTAAGGTCTGAACTATATCACAAATACTTGTGTCCAGTTCAGGATTCTCCCATTAGTTCCATTCTTGACTATCAATCCCTCACTGGACATCCCCACCCGGGTCTTCTGCAGACACCTCTAACTCAGCACATCCACAACTGACCTCAACAGGTCCTGTCTCTGCCCACACCTGTTTTTCTGCCAGGGCTTTTTTGGTCTCAGCTGGTGGTGCTTCCTTTTACCTAGCCACCCAGGATACTTATCCCTGGCTCCTCTCTGTCCCTCATCTGCCATGGTAACTGCTCTCTGGTCTGTCTCCACCTCACTATTCTCACAGCTGCAGTTTTAGCCCAGGCCCTCCCCAGCACTCCACTTCTGGGCTACTCTAATAATCACACTGCACTTGTCCCTTATGTCCCCACATCATGTATCTCAATCAGTCCTCTCAGTTGCTGTCAGAGTGGTCTATCCAACATGCAGCTTATTATAAGCCACTCAGTGGCTTCTTATTGTGTCAAGGGGAAATGCAAATCCCTTAACATGTTGTGCAAATAAAACTCCCCATGTTCCAGCTCCTGCCCATGTCTCCTCTGGACTCCTAGGCTGCAGCTCTACCCAAAGACTTGCAAATCCTCAATTGTGTCATTTGAATTCACATCTCTATTTCTTTAAGTTACTCCTTCTGCCTGGAATGTTCTTGCCCCTCTTTTCCACATGATAAACATGTACATTTTTCTAATGTTGATTCAAGTGCTGACTTCTTCAAAGCCTTGCCTGACTATAGGGCCTCTTCTCATGGAAATACCCCACGGCTCCCTCTTTGTGCCCTGCGGCACCTGACCCTGCACATAGTCCAATGATAAGACCTCTTTTATGTGGTGAATTAGGTGATGGGCTACTAGGGGAGAGGATAGTACAGTGCAATGGTTAAATGTATGGAATATGAAGCCAGAATACCTTAGTCCAAGTTTAGACTCTGATACCTATTATACAGTTGACTTTGGACATGTTATTTAACCTCTCTGTGTCTCGCTTCCTCATTTTTTTTTAAGATTTTATTTATTTATTTGACAGAGAGAGAGACACAGCGAGAGCAGGAACACAAGCAGGGGGAGTGAGAGAGGGAGAAGCAGTCTTCCCACTGAGCTGGGAGCCCGATGTGGGGCTCGATCCCAGGACCCTGGGATCATGACCTGAGCCGAAGGCAGACACTTAATGATTGAGCCACCTGGGTGCCCCTCAGGTTCCTCATTTGTAAAGTGGGCACAATTATAGGACTTACCTCACAGGGTTATTATGAAGATTAAAAAATATATGTACAACACTTAGAATAGTGCCTATTACAGAATAATTATGTGAGTGTGTGCTTTAGTAATGATACAGATGTTAACATTCTTGTTTTAAACTTGAAGCTCTAGACGTACTATATCTGACACATGAAAGGCTGGAAGGGGTTCAATAACATTTAGCAAATAAATCAGTAATCAGGTTAGAGCCACAATACCCAGCTACCTTCTATCTCTAACCATCTTCTAGCTTATTCTATGTGTCTCTTCCACTAGACTATAAGCTTCTCTTCTGCAAGAACCACATCCATCTTGTTTGCCACAATATCCCCAGCACCAAGCACCATGCCAAGCACATAGCAGGCACACATACATCTGCTCAGTAAATAAATGAATAATTTTTAAGGTCCACATTTTAGTTATTATTACATTGTCTTTATCATTTTATACATTTCTGAAACTGTAAAATGCAATCCTCTCTCCCATATTATTTCTACGTGAGGCAACAAAATTAAACTGAATTAATGCTCTTAACAGAGGGATTTTCTTGTTTCTTTACAGCATAAGACTGCAGACTTTTTGGTTCATAAATGAATTCAGTGGTATAAGAAGTCTCACAGAGCTTCTAATCTTTCCTGTTTAACACATGGCATTTTATATCCTCAACAAAATTCATAAGCAGAGGTTCTGTAGGAGTTCTTATTTATTAATTCTACTCATTTAATGAGCACATGGCCTAAGGATAAGAAAAAAAGTATAAAGAATGACCCATTATTTTTAGTTTAGGTGGTGGAAAAACAAATCATGTATGCAAATGGCTACATCACAATGCCGATTTTACTCTAGCAATGAGTATGGTAGGATTTCAGAGGATCCTCTTGATGTGATCAGGAGGGGTTTTATAGAATAGCTAAAACTGTAGTTGATCTTGGTGGATGGGTTGGATTTTCAGAGGTGGAAAGGTACCAGCACTCCATGCTGAGGAAAGGGCATAGAGAAAAGTGTGAACGTGTGATGTACTGGGAGTGAGCAGAGCCTATGAGTCCTTTTGCAGAAGGAGGGATTTATGCAGGAAGCAGAAGTAGAAGACAGACTAGAAACAGGGCTTTGGAATAGTTTCTGGTGGGCTTTTCATAACAGGCGAGGATATTTGAACTTTATCTCTAGACAGTGGAGATCTATCACTGATTTTAAGGTAGGGAATAGGAAAAGGAAAGCCAAGTTGTGGGAATAGTAATTGGGCGGCAATATGGCAAGGTATAAATAGAGTTCCTGAGCTAAGTTCCATTTTTAAGTGATGGAACACCCAGCGGAAATACCCAGCAGATGACTGGAAATGAAGGATTATTTGAGTTTGGGGGGGGCGGATACTGATTTGAAATAACCTATAGAGAACCGACACTAGGAGACATGGGAAAGGATGAAATGACTGCAGGAGAATGCAGAATGAGGGCAGAGGTTCAAGTCCAGACTGACAGCAACAAAAGATATAATTACAAGCCCAGTAGTATGTTGCTTACGAAAACCCAGTCAAATACTAACCTAGGAAATACTTGGAAGCCCCTTATGACCATGAAGGCATTCAGATCAGACTTTGAGAAGTACCACCCTTAAGGCAAAGACCAGTGAGGATTTGGGAGTGGAGGAAGCAGGAGAAAGAGGTAACTCCAATGTACCTGTTGAGCAGTCAGATCCTGTCCACTTGGGATCACAGCTGCACACTCCAGTGTCCAGAAGAAAAGTTCCATGTCCTGAGCACTGCTCTTGACATATAGGAAGTGGGGTTTCACAGTTGACTCCTCCCCAACCAGTAGAACAGTGACATTCTCCTTTTACACAGATGCCATGGCTGGAACACATCGGGTCTAAGCAGTCCTCTGAAGGCACCAAAAAGGAGGAAAAAGGTTAAAAGTGAACAGGTGTGGCCTGTGTACCTTAGTATAGTGAAACTGAGATACGCACACTGATTTCCTACTATGTCTTTAATACTGATTTAATTAGGTAATAAAATGTCTCATGCAAAGCCTGGATTCAAACCAGAAGATTATTAACACTTAAAAATATGGGAGGGTATCATAAAGTTTGTAAAATTAGAAGACGAAGGAAACCACACATCTGTTGTATAAAACTGTGAGCAGTGTGCAGTACTCCCACACAAATGGGTGGGTGCCCCACTGTGGGCCTTCGATAGGAATTCTTCAGCTTTGCAAAAAAGCCCAAGAATTTTTGGGGAGTCCTTCCTTGTCTTTTTTGAGATTGGAATCATAGCTCTGAGAAATGGCTTTCAGTTGATGTGACTAGAGAAGGTATACATAATAATTACACAGAGAATATAAAATAAATAAATATATAAAATATACTACATATAAAAATATGTCTACAAATATAAAAATGTTTATAAATATATAAAATATTAAAACGTACATGTCTTTTTTAAGCTTAGATTACTAAGTATAAGTGAGCTGACCACTGTTACGTGAAATCATACAATATTATGAATTTATTATAATCTTTCACTAATTTCTTGGAAGCACTGAAAATGTAACATTTGTAAACTTAATTTGAAAAATTATTAAAGTTTTTTTTATGCCTTCTCCTTCCATCAGGATGCTGTGACATAGTTTTCAATGTTTTAGAATATCACAGATGTACTTCTATTTGTCTCTGATTCTGTGAATTTGGAAATATTTGGACACGTTCTAACAAAGGTATAAACTCTTAGGAGTAGATCCCTGTGTTTGCCTTGGGGAAAATAGTTTTGTGTTTTTAACTGAGTGACCATTCCATGGGAAACAACAAGGTTGATTTCCAAAATTCTACTCTCCCAATACAAATAAGATGAGACTAAAATAACTCCCCATAATGAGGATGTATGCTTTGAACAACTTTTCCAGCCATGGAGACAGACTGATAAAAACCCACCTTCATTTGCAAGACTGCTCTTGTCTTGGGTGTGGCCTACAGTCATGGAACAGGGTAAGCCTAACTAAGCATTATTATAATTAGTGCTATTGCCATTATAATTAACCCTAAATCTCAAGGTCATCAGCACAATGCCTTACTACCTGAGCTAATCAGCAAATAAATACTAAAAGGTACATCTAGTTTGATTTCGTTCATTATTTGGAGTGAGAGGGAAAGTCTAAAAGTACGGAATAATGTTTTAAAAGGAGGCTATTTTATTATATTAAAACACAACTTTAACAAGTAAAATAAGATTTAACTCAGTATAGTTTATTTTATTAAAAGGCCACTTTCAATGAGTATGTAAGTCGCTTAAATCAGAGGTACGAAGTCATAGGGCTGAATGGGCCAGCAGGCAGCCTACATGATTGAGATGAACGGGATAGAAGAAGCCAGTGTGTTGGGAGTGACCTGGGAGAAGTATCCAGTTTATAAAAAGTGCTGCTTCTTGGTTCCAGGTGATCATCACCACGTAGGAACATGGCCCCAGGGTTATCAGATTTTCCAGTTGTTCAAGAGACCCAAAAGAGAGGTTTTTACAGGACACTTTTCTATTTTTAAATTTTGGCAAGTAGACTGCATTAAAAACAACAACAACAAAAACATTACCACCATCACCACTGTGTGAACAAAACAAAATGCATCCATAAGCCCAATTCAGCCTGTGAGTTTCCAGTCTGTGACGTCTGACTTAAACATTCTTTTCTACTGTATTTGACAAGTTCACACTGTTAAAAATGATGAGCATTCTTCCTTGCTATCTTGGTTATTCTACAGATTTTCTTAGTGATCCCTAGAAGGCAAATGTAAGCTAAGCTGTTTTTCAGCTGCTCCCAAATTTTAATTAGAAGGCTCTAAATTAATTAGGTCAAACATTTTCATGGCCAACTGTAGATGTGAGACACAGCACGTTTTGGTGAACATGCATATGTCCACATAACCTCCGAATTTACAGCTTAAATATAATGATTGTGGTTGGATCACCATAAAAACAATTTCCAGAAGTACTCTGGTGCCCTTTCTAGGCCCAGGGCCATGCACTGGAACAGATACAGTCTTCACACCAAAAGTCTACTATTGCTAGCGGGAGATGGAAAGCTAAACTCTTGGAGCAGAATGAGATTAAACCCTTTAGAATGCTGTGTAATAGTCTTAATGAGCCATCTTTAAAAAGCAATTATAGTGCATTTTCAGCAGCCTCTTTCCTGAACAACATTTGTGATGAGACCATCTCCCATGGTAATGGTTTAATATTATTTCTGAAATCAGTCTTATTTGAGGAATGTGGCATGAAAAAGGTCTGATTACTAGTAAACTTATTTTCCAATGTGTCTCTTTAAATGAGAAAACTATTGCCATTTCAAACGATGTTTGTGCGTGTGTGCATAAAGTTTCCTTTGGGGTGAATTGTAATATAAAGGCACTGCCTTGACACTCATTAATGGTAAGTTGGCTTCCTTAGGCACGGAGGTCAAGTTTCAGCATGAGGTATGTAAAAATAAATAATATAAAGCAATGATAATAATGGTAATTACAAATCGCTCCCAAGGAAAACATTCAACGAAATGGTTCCAAATGTGCATATATTATTATTTTTATCATGTGCTTTAAAGTAAGATGTAGCCTAATGTACTGTGTAATAACGAAAGTATATGAATGAACACCTAATATCATCAACATGGAAATTCCCAAGTTATAAAACAGTGTTAGAAATGAGGGGGGAAGCACCATTTTCCCTTACCACTCTGAGAGTGTCACAGACAGAGTCTTGTGTTAATATTAGAGACTGTCAGAAGAGACATGGACTCCCCTGACTCCAGCCCTCTGCTCCTTGTACTAAAGACATATTGAACATTTACTGCTTGCAAAGACGACTTGCCTCTCTACTAGAAGCACACAATGACACTTGGACAGTTCAGAGAGAGAAAAGCCTGAAGCAAGAGATGAAAATGGGGCTCTGACCTTCTTCGCATATTTCTCCTTTGTAGCCTGGCACACAGATGCAGACTCCCATGATGCAGGTGCCGTGACCGAAGCATGTTGGGTCAATGCATTGCTCTTCTGGAACGTCGCACTCTGGCCCCTTCCAGCCATTTCGGCAGACACAGTGTCCTTTCTCGTATTCTCCATTCCCGCCACACAGCACAGGGCACGAATCTGAAGGTTGGCAAATGAACTTGTAGTGTTCTCAGAATGCTTTTAAAATCTCCAAAGGGGCAATTCTCTGTTGATTCTTGTATAATATTTCAGGCAAAAATTTGTACTATTTCTGTCTTAGCCTTTATTAAATAGGTACTTGTTTGTGATTACAAATAGAATTTTCCTTTTATGGGAGTGGAGTAAGCATAAGTGATAAAAATATAAATTTATGCCAAGTATTTGCTTTTGATCCCACCATACTTTTAAACAACTATTATTATTATTATTATTATCATCATTTCAAGCTAGGTTTTTTTCTCTAATGGCTTTTCTTCCTCAAACAGATGTATGCTACTTTGAGAAAGAAAACCAGAAAAATGTAAAAACTGATAAATAGGGGAGTTATTCATATTATAAAATGCTATCTTTAAAAAGTCGTACATTTAAATAGATTTATGCTGGACAGATGTTTACTCCCATGCCACCGCGTGCAGACCTTTATTAGAATACTTACTCTGCTTTGTCATTGTTGGCTCCCTATTAAAACTATGGGCTCCTTGAGGGCAGGGCCTGCATCTTTTGTCTTATTCAATTTTTAATACCAGCCATCATCTTTATTCCTAATTCCCATATTTGCAAAATCTGTCATGCTCCTGGGAAGCAGCAAGTGCTATAGAATTCTCAGCTGAGCAGAATTTAATCTAAAGAAACTGAGTGCTTGGGAAACCTGAGATTAAAGCATTAGCAGACTGAGAACTGTGAGAATATACCAAAAAAGAGCAGAAAGCATCTCTACGGTAATAACAGTAAGCCTATGGGGAAACACGGTGTGACTTTACCTAAAGCTTTTTAAGAATTAAACTATGGGCAAGTCTAGAAAACAGTGAAGTTTGCCAAGTTCAACTTCTGACTTGCCAGTATTTAATTTTAAAGCCTACTTACTGGTTCGGAGACTGCCTGTCCCTTTGAGTTTACATGGGTGTGTGTATAAGCAGTTACAGACGACTAGGTACAAATTCTACCTGTCAGGTAACCCTGACTAGTTCACCTCTTCGAGGATGCTTCTTTGCCCAATAAACTGGGATAACAGTAGCTCTACCTCACTGGGCTATCGCAGGAAGTATGAATCCGAAGAGGTAACAGAGTGTTTAGAACACTGTCTGGCAGGGTAAGTGCTCAACTTTGGTTGTGGTGGTGGTGGCGATGGGGTGGATACTGCTGCTCTTGTCCTCGCTACTACTGCCCCTTCTCCTCCTCCTCCTATTGCTACTGATCCTGAGTTCTCAAATAACATGTATTTCCCTAAGCCAACTGGAATAACAGAGCAACATTACCTCTCGCACAGTCAGGCCCAAGGAATCCTGGAAAACAATGACAATGGCCCGAGATACACTCTCCATTTCCATTGCAATTGGTTGAACAGTCATCCATTATTTCTAGGAATAGAGAGAAAAAGGAAAAAAATAAGCAAACTTCCAGGCTGTAGTGTCCTTAATTTTTTTTAAATTGTAAGAACTCTGGGCTTGTAACAATCTTGCCCTGTGCTGTCTTGGAGCACTTACTATTTAAAATCAGATGCCAGAGATTTTTGTAAGATGTCACATGCAGTACCAAATTATTAAAAGGGCCCTGGAATGGCTGAATTGGCTATTCAGGAGTGAAACTAAAAACCAACCTCATCTCTAAAGTGCATAAAGGGTCTGGATGACTTGTATTCTTAGGAGACATTCACGGCAAAGCTAAAAATGTCCTAGGATTATAGGACATTTATCAAAAGCAAAATGGGCTTAAAATTGCAACCCAAAAGACTCAGTCTACTGTTTATTTTTCAAATTTAGGTTGTAACAAATAAAAAATTTCTTCTCTAGCATCTTAAAATGTTTAATCTACCATCTTGACAGCTTAAATATGATAATCAGTATTTCATTTTCATTAATAAGTGACAATGGAAGGCTTTTAAAGTAAGTGTTCATATTAAATTCAACACCACTAAAAGCATTAGAACCTCAGTATTTTGTTGAGAAATGCTTTCTTGACTGTAAATGCTTATCAGTTCTCTGCCACTAATTTCCCTTCAATCCATTCTTAGAGAAGAATAGGTTTCAGGGGAATCGAGAAGGCTTTGAAGGTGCCCACAGGTAGTTCTGGTGACACAAAGATGTGCAGTGAGACAGAACTTTGATAAGTCTTGTGGTAAGTAACTTGGCTGAAAAGGTATGAAGTTATACAAAAGTCAGGCTCTGACAATGACAAAAATTATTTCTAGTTTAAAATTGTATTGAGTATAATAAAATCAAATTCCAAGTCCATGAACTATTATGGTATGTGTGCTTTCTTCTTTCAGTTTTCTTTTTTAAATCATCTTCTCATTACTCCTTCTGGAAATTTTCCATACTTAGCATTCTTGGATTCAGAGTTTTATGCTCTGGCCCATTAAACTCATACTTCTCATATGTACCAGTTTTTCCTTTTCAATCCAAATTATCTACTTGGTCTAGTTTCACTTGCATAAGCTATTTCCAATTAGAAGGAGATATTCTAGGAAGTGGTCTTGGCATCTTCTACTCAACTATGGGAATTTATAATGAGGGTCGGGAAATAGCATTTCTCAATTGTGGCCTTTTGACCACCAGTATCAGGAGGATCACCGGAGGCACTTAAAATGCAGATGCCTAGGCTTCATTCCAGATCTACTGCATCTGAAGGATGCAGCCTAGTGATCCACATTCTAACAAAAACCTCAGGTGACCCTGCAGATGCTCACCGCCTTAAAGCATCGTGAACCAACACTTCAGATAGTACTTCCATAGTTAGACAACTTCTGATCTAGACTTGGAGTTCCACCTTGGGTAGAATAAAAGCAAGAGGAAGAAGGTGGTATCTAGTTTATTTGGGGAATGCTTAGAAAGCTGAGAATGAATCCAGTGGCTGTGTGGAGAGCCACCCTATTATCACGCAGAGGAGATTTTTCTTCTCCCCCCCGCCCCCCACCCCCCCCCCCCGTGTGAATACATCAGATGGCTCTTTGCAGGTTTATGATAATCTGTTCTTTGATCCTTGTGTTTGAAAACTGAACTGGAAAAGAAATTTATATGTGGCATTTGCTGAACTACAATTGATCTGGCAGGAATGGAGCATTTGACAAAGAGCTACCCATTTTTAACTTATTAAAACATTAGTTATTTTCATAAAATCATTAATTTATTTAAATGGTCATTATAAAAAGGCACAAAGAGGTTTTTTTCATTCAAAGATGGAACAACCATTTCTCTATTTTCTACTTAATCCATCTTTCTTGTACCAAGCAATAGTGGCACTTTTTAGATCTACATTTGGATTTCCCCTGCCCTGGATGGTTAATAGGAGGCCCTAGAGGACGCTTCCGAAGGTAAATATAGTTGAATTTAATTTCACACCAGCTCCTATTGACAACTTTATGGAAGCAGCCCTGTGGAAATGTAGCTATTGTAGAAAAAATGTTTAATAAAGTTCACTATCAAAATAAATAAAAATCCCTCCATCTTATTGACTTATCTAAGATCTGTCCCTGGGCCCACACTGCTGCACGGAGCTTAACACCAGCAATACAAGCGAGAAGAGAAGGCAATATAGGGAGGTTCTGGAAGCTGCCACCTCCACCAGATACACTGGGAGGAGGATGGTTATAGCAGGAGCACGTCAGTAACCAGAGGTGAAAAAGAATGTGTTTTTCTATTTACATTGGCCTCCGTGAAATTTTGCCTTCTGTCTTTTTAATCTTACTTCAGAATCACTTCCTTGACCATAGTTCATTAGACTTGTGAAGGATTTTAAAGTTCTATGCATAAAACTCTGTTCTTCCAGAGTCTAAAGCCCCTTGGTATCTGCATCTGCACTGATGAGGGGTTTTGTTTCTGGCAGGTTTTGTTATGGGAGGAACTAAAGGTAATGAATAGTCTGATGGAATAATTTTGGTATAAAGGGCATGGGCTTTGAAATCAGACATACTGGGTGTCTCAAATCTCAATTTTGCCACTTGCTGGCTGTGAGAGTCTATCAGATTATTTACTCATTCCAAGCCTCCATTTCCTTATTTATTACATAAATATCACTACACCTATGCTATCAGGGTTGTGATGAGAATCAAACAAGATAACTGAATGTAAAGTGTCTGGTACCATGCTTGGGGGCAGAATGGCACTCCATAAATGGTATATATTGTCATGTTACAGAGCAGGTTGGTTGAGATTAGGGGATATTGGCAACTCTGTCTATACTACTGGAAAATAATATATATTAACATAGGCTAGCGGCTAACATATATTAGTCATTCAATAAATGTTGGTTGTTAATACTATCTTGACCCTTATTAGTAGCAGACCAAATATAGTTAAGATCAATCAACTGATTCTAACATTATCATTAAAGAGAATGAACAGCATTTTAGCATAGTTAAATTCATACTAAGCTTAAATTGCTTAATCAAATATATTAGCCTCTTTTTACTATAATTAGGATAAATTATAAAAAAACATAAAAAAATTAATGGGGAGAATTTAGAGTAAATAACTTAATACCTTTGATTTTTTTTTTCCAGAAATTTACTTGGATTCTCTTTAAGTGGAATTGCAGGAGAAGTGTTTCTGTTGCTTCAGGAGAAGTTAAAAAAAACCTGACTAGCATAAGGAAAAAGCAAATACTTTGTTGCATATGATACTGACAGCTTGGTATCTGGATAATAAGAATTCTATCTCAAAGGTTAGCTTCTTTTTGGGAGGAAGTAAGGGAGGGAAAAAAAAACTTCAAGCATGTTTCTGGGTCTATTGATTTTTGAAAGGTTAATAGTTGGGTTAGTGTTTTAACTTGAACTTAGTGGTAAGGATAACAGGAAGGGAGAACATCTTCACAAATATTTTAGATCTTCTAACTGCTTGATGTCTGAGGAGAAACTCAACCTCTCATAACTCATTGGCATCTGCATTATCAAAACTGGGCCTTGACAGAAAAATATCATGAAAGCTAGATCTATTAAATCTGCTCCATTGAGTCTGTGAACGTTGCAAAATAGTGTCATGACTTAAAATACTTTTTTTCTAATTTAACAAATAATGTTGTCTTTTGAGGATGTAAAATCAGTGGAGTTTTTCTCCAGGGGAAAAAATCATCAGTGCATTTTTATAGCCTTTCTGATTACTTTAGAGGAAAGTTTTTGATACTCTTATGGCTGGAATACCATTTTCTACTGACTCAAGGTCTTCAGCATCAAGTAAAAATAGAACATGATTGTTACAAAGAGCAGATGGTATATCTATTAACAGTCAACACATCTTTCCAAACATATGGTTGAACAGGTTAGCTAAAGGATAAAGTGGTGAAAGTTGTATAGAAAACTGACAGCTGTAAAATATTTTCCCTTCTTTTAAAAGACATGTGTTTTAGGAAAATTCACACAATAAAATACTGTATCTATGAAAGGTTTCCCCTCAGGGCTAAAAATTCTACAAGAAAGGGCTCTGAGTGACCCAAGTTATTGTCCCTAAGACTCTTCTCTAAATACTCTTAGGTTGTATTTTGAAGGCACAACGGTTCTAGAACCAGCTGTGCTAAAGAAGAACTGGACTGATGCTAGTTTTTCCACTTCAAGAGGCATTTATCTGCCTTTTCTTTTCCTTTTTTTTATTATGTTATGTTAATCACCATACATTACATCGTTAGTTTTTGATGCAGTGTTCCATGATTCATTGTTTGCATATAACACCCAGTGCTCCATTCAATACATGCCCTCTTTAATACCCATCACCAGGCTAACCCATCCCCCCACCCCCTCCCCTCTAGAACCCTCAGTTTGTTTCTCAGAGTCCAGTCTCTCATGGTTCGTCTCCCCCTCTGATTTCTCCTCCCTTCATTTTTCCCTTCCTACTATCTTCTTTTTTTTTTTTTTAACATATAGTGTATTATTTGTTTCAGAGGAACAGGTCTGTGATTCAACAGTCTTACACTGCCTTTTCTTTTCTAATAGCTTTTAAATTAACAGAGATTCTCTTGCTTACTCCCTACTTCCTTGAAGTTGTTCATCAATGCAGCCCTGGTAATATGATTATCCAGGTGATTATTCCTTTTGAAAACAAAAAAAGGTACATGGCAACTATCCTACAATAGCAGCAAATAATGGAGCATTAAAAAAATCTTAATCAGCATTTAAACAACATTAATGATAACAATATAAGCCTTTCTCATAGTGACCTATCTTGAATAAGGACTTTAAGGCAGAACGAGCAATGAGTTTAAACAACATCTGTATCACTTTAACCACTGATCTCTTTCTAGAACTCTGCTGTTAATTCAAAATAATTGTCAAGGCAGCTTACCGATTGCTGTGGTTAACACGAATACTTGCTCCATCTTTTTTCCATCATTGTAAAATGCCAGATACCAAGGTCCTTGGTCCATATACTCTATGAAACCGGTCTCCTGCAGTGAGGTTAAGATCAGGTTCCGAGGGGAGTGTTGGGTATCATCAGAGCCCTTAGAGTCCTGCTTGACCAGTTGTTTTCCATCCATCAATTTTACAAAATCAAACTGGAACAAATACACACACAAATATGAGCCACTACTTTTACTTCTAGACTAACGAACAACTTTAACTTCAATTGCCCTATTTCATACTTCATACTTCTCTGAGGGAGGCAAAGTGAAAGAAGAAGTTATTCCTTCTTAAGTATACTTAAAAACAAAAGTATATTACTGATTCTGAAAAAAAAAACCCCACTATATTTATAAATGCCATAAACCTTTCAGTTTTGGAATATTAAAAATAATTGTCTAAAAAGAAGTAAATCAAGAAATAGGAAAAAAATCTTATTTAGTATTAGGCAAGAGAATCTTGATATTTTACTAAAGTATCAGATAAAAGATATTTGGAACCACACATTCCCCTCAAAAATGTGACCATGATCTTCTCTACAAATTCAAGAGTTTTACAGTTTTTAAAACAAGTAAACAGTCAAAAATTTGAGAACGTTCATCATAATTTACTACCTTTGTGGTAGCATATTTAAATATTCAAAGAACCCCCTCTTTTCCCTTAATCGGTGGACAAGCACATAGCACACATTTCCTTGGACATTTTTTTTAAGAGTCACATTTGAATTCCCATCCAGAAGGTAAGGTTTGGATTACAGTCATATCTGTTGAAAAAAAAGCAATCCCCTGATGGTTATGATTCCTTATGCTACTACTTCTTAGATGGAAGAGGACCCCAAATCGGTTCATGCAAGGAAGAGATAAGGAAAAAAAATGAGACAAGTCAGGTGGCTAATATTTATAGAAGGGCTTTGTAAACCATAGAGGTTTTACATATTTAAGTTATTATTAACAATAACAAGAAAAATTTTCTACCTATAAGATAAAACCTCTCTTTTGGACTAATTTCCTTTATTGCTTTGCATTCTTCAGTGGGACAAGGGGTCAAGGCCATATGGAGCCAGCTAAGGCGGGGTGTGGGCCCAAAAGCTAAGTAAGATGAGGGGGTGGGGAAAGCACACAATAATCCTGTTCCAGGAAACAGAATTCAAGTTTCAAGAGTATTTTCCTAAACTTTCTTTTCTGAATTTGTTCTGCTAAATGTTATTGCTTATTTCTCAATGTCATTTCCTTTTCATTCATTTGAGTGTAATTATTTTGGATATTTGCCCATTACAAACATCGTCTGCCTTTACATTTGACCCCCACATACCTTGCAAGTCACAAACCCTGAACTATTCATCCCACCGCCCTCTAAAAGGGTCAAGAAATACCTATAACATTAAATACCTGCGTGTGTGTAGGTGGAATGTTTCTTCTGCCATAAATTCCCAGCAGAGAGTCCTTGGCTAAAGAAATATTGAATTTCAGGTATATAGGATGGTGGATAGTAATCTGGAAACGCCAGAATAAGCCGGGCGGAATGGTCTGCATGACCTGTGCACCAATGTCAACTTCTCCAGTGTCTATCGCCCGTCCCTTCTGAAACACTGGTTTTAAAGGTAAAGAAAATTGCACATGATATTAATCTTAATGTATAAAGCAGTGGTTTTTAGTTTTTCAGCACAAATACATCAAAATGACTTCCTAAGCTCTTTTTTCCTCCCTACCCTACCTGTATTTCAAGGCTTTACCCAAATCAAATATCTTCCAAGGATACTTCCCCAACCAACCACTGTACCAGTCTCTTCCTTGTCTTGAACTACTATTGCATTTATTTCCATCATTTGATTCATTTTAACCACTATTTAGTGAGCGTGGTCTGGGTAGCTACAGGAGATACAGCGATGAACAAGATGCAGTTCTTGCGCTCAAGGAGCTTTGAATACATGAGAGGAAACAGGATACATGTACAAGTAACCATGTTGTAAAGGAAAATAAGTGCTCTGGGTATTCAAAGGAGTAAAGGGCATTTGGTTGGAGGATACTCCTCATTCTTAGCTGTCTCTATGCCTTTTAACATCCTTTATTTTTCTTCTTAGTACTTATCACCCCCTAAGGAACCACATGTTTTACTTGTCTATTGCCTATTTTCTCCCAGTAGAATATAAGCTCCATGAAGCTGTGGCTGTTTTGTTCCTTGCTTTATACCCAGTAACTAGAAGAATGTAAGCAAACAGTCTATGCTCCATACATATTTATTCAATGAGTGAATGAACGAGAAAAGCGTATTTATGGGAAGTAGTACTGAAGAGGGGCCTTAAAGGGGGGAGAAGATTTCAACAGAGCTGTTGAGAATGTTCCACAGGGAAGGAACTCTGTACCAAAACAAAGAGGAGAGAAACTTCTAAAGCTATGGTGTAGAGTATGTGCCTACAGAGAGGAGCAGTTGGAGATAGGGCTAGAGGGAAAGGATGGCATCATAGGGCCTAGAGTGCCAGTCCTGAGGGTTTATCAAGGATGGAAAGCCATTAAAGGTTTTTAAGAAGAGGGGAAATATTTGGATACATTAGAAAGACTAATCTTGAGGTGGAAGGTAGAATGATTTAGAGCAGGGAAACAGAGATGATAGAGAATTATGGAGCAATAATTCAGGTGTAATGACATAAAGATCTAAATTTACAGTGGGCTCAACAGTTCACATGGGATAAGTCCATTCCAGTCAACTGTAAAATAAACAAGTGGGACTACATCAAACTAGAGGGCTCTGCACAGCAAAAGAAACAATCAATAAATTGAAAAGGCAACCTACAGAATGGGAGAAAATTATTTGCAAACCATATACCTGATAAGGATTGAATATCCAGAATATATAAAGAATTCATACAACTCAATAGTAAAAAAGCAAATAGTCCAATTTAAAAATGGGCAAAGGACTTGAACATTTTTTCAAAAAAGACATACTAATGGCCAATAGGTATATGAAAAGGTGCTCAACATCTCTAATCACTGGGGGAAATGCAAATCAAACCCATAATGAGCTATCACCTCATACCCTGTTAGGTTGGCTATTATCAAAAAGATAAGAAATAACAAATGTTGTAAGGATGTGGAGAAAAGGGAACTAATATGCCCTTACACACTGTTGGGTATGCAAAATGGTACAGTTGTTTTGGAAAACAGTATGGTGGGTCCTCAAAAAATAGAACTACCATATGATCCAGCAATCCCACTCTGGGTATATATCCAAAGGAACTGAAATCAAAATCCTGAAGGGATATCCACACCACATTCACTGCAGCAATACTCACAATAGCCAAGATATGGAAAGAACCTAAATATCCTTTAATGGAAGAGTGGATAAAGAGAATGTGATGTGTATATTATATATATACACACAATATACAATACATATATATAAAATACTCCATTGTGTGTATATATATGTACACACACAGGCAATGAAATATTATTCAGCTGCTAAAAAAAAGGAAATTCTGCCATTTGCAACAACATGGATGAATCTGGAGGGCACTATGCTAAGTAAACTAAGCCAGAGAGAGAAAGACAAATGCTGCATGATATCGCTTATGTGTGGAATCCATAAAAGAATAAAAGCCAATTTCATGGAAACAGAAACTAGATTGGCTGCCAGGGCTGGAGGGAGGGGGAAATGAGGTGATGTAGGTCAAAGGGTACAAATTTTTAGTTATAAGCGGAGCTCTGACAATCTAATGTAGAGCAAGGTGACTATAGTTAATAATACAGTATTATATACTTGAATGTTGTTGAGAGTAGATCTTAAGCATTCTTACCATACGAAAATGTTAACTATGTGAGGTGATGGATGTGTTAATTATCTTGACCTTTTTAATCATTTCTACATTGTATAGGTATATGAAATCAGCACGTTGTATACTTTAAATATATACAATTGTACTTGTCAATTTTTTCTCAATAAAGTTAAAAAAAATCACATATTATTGAGGAAGTATAAAACTGGGTTATCCTAAAGAATGATACAAATATCAATGAACTTCAGATTATTATAAATTTTAAAAATCCCGTACTTTCAAGCATAAATACTAAAAAATAAAAATCTATTTTTCAAGCTAGCATAGAGAAAATAATACTGAGATAAAAATAATTTATCTAAACTAAAGCAAGAAAGGGAAGGCACAGGCTGGATGGATCAATTAGAAAACGTGAAGAAGATGGAAGATAAATTATAATAAAATAAAGAGCAATGAACTAAATGTTTATGTTAAAAGGCAAGAGTCATCACTGAATTAAAAAGTAAAATCTGAAGACATATATTTTACAAAAGATATATTTAAAATACAAAGAGACTGATTTATAATAATAAGTTATTTTCTCAGGAAGAAAAAAAAAGAAGAAAGAAGACAATGTAAAGGAAGATTCTAGTGCAGTGCTTCTCAAACTTGAATGTGCTTAAGGAAGGACGTCTTGCTAACATGCAAATTATGATTCAGTAGGTCTGAGGTCGGATATTTCTCACAAGTTCCCAAGTAATGCCCATGTTGCATGGTCCACAGCCTACGTATTGAAAAGCAAGGTTTTTAGGACACTGGGATGCTAGGTATGGAGGCTAAAGAAGGGTCAAAACTGGCCCCATGTTCGTTGAGTTTGGGTGACTCAGACAATACCAGTAGCAAAAACAAGAAACTTGGAAGGAGCTGGTTAGTGTGAGAGGATGTCGAGTTTGGACAAGCACATCTTTATTATTTATCACCATATTTTCTAATTATTTCTGATGTGCTAGTTTATTATATGTTTCTGTGGAATTCTCTTAAGTGGTGGCGGGGAGGGAAGGGATAGAAGAGGAGGGGCGAGAATCATTTTGCCTTGGTTTTAACCACAAGGATCACACTTCAAATGGGAAAATTCAATTTGGTCTCATTTCATACTGCCTTTATATTTTTCAGCCATCAACTCTTTCTCCACACCAAACACAGTTTAAAAACACACATGGTCTCTGTCCTTTGTGTTCACTTGCTATAAAATTAACAGCCCATTAAGAAACACACCTGCAGTGGCTTTATTCAGAGGCCAATGCCTTCTAGCTTTTAACTCCCTAAAATACCTCCATTATTGCTTTTTGTGTTAAGGCTAAGAGTAATAACTATTTTAAGAATGTTCACTGTTAACTGTTAATAATAGATTTCAAATGCAATTTTGAACATAATTATGTATTACAGGACACATAATTTTGTGGAATTGACATTTATAATAAAATATGCCCTTTGAGATGATAAATGACCAACTGAGGACCTTATTTTTTGCTGAAAGTTACTTTTTCCCATGTGAGACAGAACGGTCTTGTCCCCAAAGGGTTGATTATGCATTTAACTCTTAGGGTCCTAGAGCTGACAGATGTCTTCAAAGAGAGGACAATTAACAGACCGTGTTTATGCGGATACTTCCGTTCTCAACTTAATGTTCAGTTTGTTCAATCGCCATCCTCATCAGGGGCTCTTATCACTTCTTAAAATGCATCATTTGGTTGTTCAAACACTATTATAAATAGAAAATAATTTAAAATTAGGTTCAACAAACACTATTTTAAAGGGGTTACAAACAGCCTTTAATGAATGCAGACACTGTCATTTTAAAAAATCAGGGCAAAACTGGCTGATGGACATTAACCTTTATATACGAGCCTTACCAAATGCTACACCATGTCTTCCTTCTGCACTTTATAGCATCATATACTGCATAATGAGGCTACTTAAATGTTATTCACTAAATCAAAAGAACCTTGTGAAGTTGTGTTGTTGGAGCTTCCTGGTTACTAGCATTAGTAAATATCTGAAGCATCTATACTAAGTGATTTAGAAAAAAGATTTTAAAAGATGGTCTTACCCTCTGGGAGCCTGCATCACAGTTAAAACAAGATAGATGAAGAGACATGACAACATGAATGAACATGTGGACTATAATTTAAATAAAAATAGCCTAGCAAGCGAGTTGCTGCAATTTGGTATTAAAGAGAAATTCTCACAGCTTGCAGATGGAAAATTTCTCAGCCTCTAACCTTTAGTGCTGAGTGCATCAGAAAGGGGGATGTCTCCCTGCTAGCAATCTACATCACTAAATACCCTGCTCCATTTTATCTTCTCTCAAAATTTGTTACGGGTTACAATGTAGTGGCTCTTAGTTAATTTACTATTTCATTTTTTTCTTAATGTAGCTCAAAGGGGAAAACTAAAGAGAAGAAAATGACCTGAAGAAAAACTATACGGAATGTGATTTCAGGAAGACATTCTGCGCCAGGATAAGGAAGTGGAATCATTTTGTCCAAACTTAACATGGACTCTGAGCCCTCACTTGCAAAGTGTCAGCAGCAGGGCTCAAATACAGCACGAAGGTCTGGATTCTGTAACATGAATGTTTAATTGTCATTTAATCACTCAGACCGTTACAGCCCTATTGGAAGGTCCAGGAAGAGTGTGTTCTCCAGTAGTGGAGACTCCCTTGCAGAAATGTAAGAGGAAGAGCAGACAGCCCCGGATCCGATCAAACTGTGCAGTACTGTTGTTATCACAGTCCCACCAATATCCCCCAATTTAGTTTGAGCTAAACACTCTCTTTATGGCTTGCAACACAGGCATCAACTGCTGAGTGGTAAAAACCTATGGCAGATAGGCCGTGTGGAAGGATGGCAAGCTAACTGACGGTTGTTTAGTTCAAAAGGAAAAGGTCAAGCTACCTGGAAGGTAAATACAGAGGCCTGGAGTTGGTGACAGACACTGTGCGCAGTGGCTGTATCGACTAAACCAAGGATTCATAATCTCTAGACTCAGACACATACCTGAATACTAAGACCATAATTATTAACAACATTGTCCTTGTAAGACAGGGGTAAGTAACTCTAGGCTGGACATATACATGTATTTATTTTTTCTACTAATGTAGCTAGACTGGATTTAATGATCCTGCACAAAACTCAGTGAAACATGTGTAGAAGATACTGACATGCAGTCATTAAAAAGATTCTAATATCAGGTCCTCGTGTAACAATGACCAGGTTAAAGGCTGTGGTATTGTCTGTAACAGCAGTCTTAGCAGTCTTTTAAGGGATTTGCAAGTTCCATAAAATGTATCTAAGCTAAGAAGATAACCGGCTTTATTAACTGAAGGGATTGTCCAAAGGGATGAAAAAGAAACATGACTTTGCCCTTCACATCATCCTACAGCACGTTCAAAATCCTCAAAAGATATTAACAAATACCTTCGGTGTGGTCTTTCACCTGGATTAGTCCTAGTGTGTGTCTCATGGCTTAAGTACCATCTTCCTTGTGTTCCTTCAAACATAATGATTGTTTCACAGTTAACAGATCATTATGAAATTTAGAGTATCAGTGCTTGGAAAAAATGGGGAGGTAAAATGAACCCCTAATCCCTGTGATCAAAAGCTGCCAAGAGATATAAAGGGGACAGTGAGAACCTATCCTACCCTTCCCATCTAAGTAGCCATGTATAATTTTCTTTACATGAACTGTTGAAGAAAAATATGTATTCAACTCTCAGTTCTTCACGGAGAGATCTTCCAGATTGTGTATTACACATGCTTTTTATTTCAGTTCTATAACCCAGGAGTATGCAGGAGAAAGAAAAGGAAGAATGAACCTTGTACATAGTAGGCACTTGGTAAATATTGTTTGGATGAATTAATAAAATGGTAATTTTGATGATTTTCTTAAGAATGTTGATCATTTACTTTGACATTTCAGTACAAGGTTTAGTGGGAGGAAGAACTGAAACATCTCCACACAGAGACCTTTGGGAATTAACTGTGAATAAAATATGTTTAGAAATAAAATACCCCTGCCTTCCTGACACTGATAATAGATAGCTGATTGTGTGGAAAAGTCCACTAGCAAATATTACACTTGAGAAATACATTAGTGTGTGTAAGTGTAAGTGTAAACAATTATGTCCAGACACTGAAACACCTCAGATTCCAGTACAGTAGCTCATCTAGTATTATATACGTCTCAGACAGAAGTGAAATGGTCTTGTTAAAATCTCACCATTAATTAAAAGACTAATTTTGAATTGCATTTTGACCCTGTATATCTGTTTGTTGAACATATTATTGTTTAAAAGACTCAGTTCTCTGATTTTTAGAAGTATTTAAGTTCTGTCATAAGGATTTCCACTTTCCTAAATTTTTTTTTTAAATTTCACAGTTCTTCTGGTGTGTTATAATGACCACTAAATAGTATTCACAAACATTAGTTTCCAAATTTCAGGCTCTCCTGACTTGATATACAATCTCACACAGTAAAACACAAATTATGTTTGTAGAATCTCAGTCTGTGGATTATTACCAATGGTACATGAAGTAGTCAGTCTCTGAATTTCTTTGGTGAAAACTTGAATCGATATAAAACTCAAATTTATCATCACATTTTTGCATATTTAAACATTGACTCAGAGTCATGGGTCAACATGGTATGAAAGATTTCCTTAAAAGAATATAATATTGCCACTAGCAAAAAAAAAAAAAAAACCAAACATATTCAAAGGTTAATGAATAAATATGAACCATGCAATGAAAAGTCAAAAAAGGGAATTAAAGAAATGATTTCCACTTATAATATCATCAAAAAGAATAAAAAAACTTAGGGATAAATTTAACAAAAAAAGCTGCAAGTTAGGGTGCCTGAGTGGTAAGTTGTGTGAGTGTCCAAGTTTTGGTTTCAGCTCAGGTCATGATCTCAGGGTCCTGGGATGGAGCCCCAGATTGGGCTCCATGTTCAGTGGGGAGTCTGCTTGAAGATTCTTTCCTTCTCCCTCTGCCCCTCCCTGCCTCCAGCTCATGCTGGCTTGCACACTTTCTCTCCCTCTAAAATAAATAAATCTTTTTTAAAAAAGTTACAAGACTTGTACACTGAGAAATACAAAACATCACTGAAAGAAATTAAAGAAGGCCTAAATAAATGGAAACGTCCATATTCACGGATTACAAGATTTACTATTATTAAAATGGCAATACTTCCTAAACTGATCTGCAGATTCAATGCAATCCCTATCAAAATTCTAACTTCTATTTTCCAGAAATACACAAGCTGAGCTAAAATTCATCTGGAAATTCAAGGAATCCATAATAACTAAAGCAGTCTTAAAAAAAAATGGAAAACACTGGAGGCCTCACACTTCCTGATTTCAAAACTTATTACAAAGCTACAGTAATTGTACTGGTATTACCATAGATAGATCAATGGAGTAGAATTGGGAGTTAAGGAATAAAACATCACATTTGTGGTCAGCCAAATTTCAGCAAGGGCACCAAGACAATTCAATGAGGGAAAGAAATTCAACTAGTGGTGGTGGACAAGTAGATACCCACAAACAAAAGAGCGAAGTTGAACCAATCCCTCATACCATATACAAAAATTAACTCAAAATGGACCAAATATCTACATTTAAGAACTAAACCTATAAAATTCTCAGATGAACACACAGGCATAAATCTTTGTGACCTGGAGTTTGGCAAGAGTTTCTTAGATATGATATCAAAAGCACATACAACAAAAGAAAAAATAGATATATCTGACTTTGTCAAAATTAAACTTTTGTGCCTCAAAGGACACCATCAAGAAAGTAAAGAGACTGCCTACAGAATGGGAGAAAATATTTGCAAATCATATATTGGAAAAGAAGCTTGTATCTAGAATACATTAAGAAGACTTACAAACTCACCAATAAAAATACAAATAAACCAATTGAAAAATGGGCAAAGGATCCGAATAGACATTTCTCCAAAGAAGAAATACAAATGGCCAATAACACAGGAAAAGAGGCTCAACATCATTAGTCATCAAGGACATGCAAGTTAAAACCACAATGAGATACCACTTCATACCTGCCAGGAGAGCTAAAATAAGAATGATAGACAATAACAAGTGTTGACAAATGTGGAGAAATTGGCACCCTTTTGCCCCTGGCCTCTCAAAAAAACTGAAAACAGGTGTTCTCACAAAAACTTGTACATGAATGCTTATAGCAGCATTATTTATAATAGCCAAAAAAAGTGAAAATCCACAAAAGGTCCATCAATTGATGAGTGGATAAACAAAATATGGTATACTCACACAGTGGAATATTATTCAACCATAAAAAGGAATGAAGTATCCATACATGCCACAACATGGACAAACTCTGAAAACATTATGTTAACTGAAAGAAGCCAGATACAAAAGAATACACATTATATGATTCCATTTATATAAAATGTACACATAGGCAAATCTATAAAGACAGGAAATAGATTAGTGGTTGCCAGGGGCTGGGAAGAAGTAGGGATATGGGGTAACTGCCAATGCCTATAAGGTTTCTTTTCGGTGTAATGAAAATATTCTAGAATTAAATAGTGATGACGGCTACACAACTCTGAATATGCCAAGAATTGCCAAATTGTACACTTTAAATTGGTGAATTATATAGTATGTAAATTAACAAAGCTGTTCCAAAAGATATGGTTCTAAGCTCTAAATTGGCATGCAGAGCCTGCACACACACACACACACACAAACTATCATGACCTGTCATAAGAGTTTTGATGTGTTTCCAAGTGGTTTTAGATGGTCATCTACCTAGAAGCTGAACTGTCTCCTGGTCAGTATTTTGGAACATGTAATTGGTAGCACACAGTAGGGGTGCCTTATTTTCTATATTTTTATAAAATGTTAGACATTAGTTATATGTAGATTATCATCATCACATCCTTCTGGACTTTGGAATGGTGGCAGGAGGGCTGGTCATGGCTCAATTTATCCAGCACCCCCTTTTGTATCTTAGAATGTAAGTTCCCAGAGGACAGGGCAGTCATGGCTGTCTAAAATCTTGATGTCTACTTACTGGGCATTTAATAAAGGCAATTACATTATGACCCACCTACCCCATAGTTGAGAGTCATAAGGGGGTTATACCACTTCTTGTTCCAGGAAAAAGCAGCAGCCTGCAGAGGCACCAGTTCTCATGGGTTGTTGTATTTGCTATCACCTTCAATTTCTATCTTTAAGGAACCTGGAAAATCTTCAATAATATCAAATTAAAACTTCTTCTCACAAGCAAGACTCACTACACATAGTAATAATAATACTGGGGCTCCTGGGTGGCTCAGTTGGTGAAGCATCTGCCTTTGGCTCAGGTCACGATCCCAGGGTCCTGGGACTGAGCCCCACATCGGGTTCCCTGCTCAGCGAGGAGTCTGCTTCTCCCTCTGTCTCTGCTGCTCACCCCCGCTCATGCTCTCTCTCGCTCACACTCTCTCTCTGTCTCAAATAAATAAATAAAATCTTTTAAAAAACCAATAATAACAACAATAGTAATATGAAATTGGAATAGGTAGTAGCATCTACGGAACACTTACTGGGTCCTCTTTTGGAACTCCTACCTCTCTCATTTCCGTAATATCAAAATGCCTCTCTCATACTCAGTGTGCCATAAAATTCCGTGTCCCAGTTTCTCTCTGAAGCTCCTCCCTCATCTTTTCTCCTGTCCGGACTTTGGTCCCTTCACTCCCTCTTTTCTTACTGGCATCCTCAATGTCTCCCTTTCTACTGGTTTCTTATTCTTTGTCTTCAAATAAGCACAAGTCTCTCTTAAAAAAAAAAACAAAACCTAAAAAACTAAAATGACCCAACTGCCCTTTCATCTAGTTATCATACTATTTATCTCCTTCCTTTCCTTGCCAAGCTGTCTCCATCTGCTGCCTCTATTGCTTCATTATCCATTTACCACTTAGGCTATTACCATCTGCATTTCCCCCCACTACTCTATTAGTCCATTCTCCTAAATATGTGCTCTTTAAGGTCAACTTGGATTGATTTTTCTGGTTTCTCAAGGCCCAGCTCAAACTACTTCTGTGATAAACAATCATCTTTTCATCTTTTGTCTTTTAATCCCCTTAATAACCTAACCATCCTATTTCTGTTTCTGTACACCAGTTGGTTGCGTGTTATTTTGCATTGTGTGTGCATGTATGTGTGTTTCCTCCAGCTCTCCTGTTGAACAGGATGCTTCTCAAGGGCAAAAGCTGTCTTCTGCTTCATTTGTGAGCGTTCCATAGTACTTAGTACAGTTAAAGTAGCATCTTGACTCACATAGCACTAAAAATCATGAACTTCTATGCTTGCAAATACGAAGATTTCATTTTTCTTCCCTTGCTATTATTTTCATGGAGAGGTTGGGGTAGTCAAGAATCATTTCTCCTACAGTCTAACTTTTTGCTTTTATTCTTCCTGCTCTCTGAGCCACTGGTAATGGGAATATGGTATCTATGTACAGTTCTGGTCAAGATACCTTTGGTGGGATATATAATGGGCACAGGAAAAGGCAAGTAAAATGACTAAGGGAAAATACAGTTACAAGAAGAGTTCAGAAGTAAAACCAAAGGCTCATGGTATTAGAAAGGTGAAGGCCAAGAAAGGGTATGTGATTATTATCTACGGGATCGCCAAATTTATGCAAAGGGAAATGCAGACTTGTGCATTAAATCCAGGAACTCTAAGATTTTGTTTTCAAAAACAAATTTTACATACTAGAATCACCTTTGACTTCATGCAAAAGCTAGTAAATGTTTGAACTTCCTCCAAAAATAATATAGGCAGAAAGATATAAACAGATGATCAGCAGAATTAGGAACACACATGGCTGGTAAATTTCTACAATGCACTGTTTCTCTCAAAAAACTATGATGGTAGGGGCACCTGGATGGCTCAGTTAGTTAAGCGTCTACCTTCGGCTCAGGTTGTGATCCTGGGGTCTTGGGATCGAGCCCCATGTTGGGCTCCCTGCTCATTGGGGAGCCTGCATCTCCCTCTCCTCCCTGCTCATGCTCTCTCTTGCTATCTCTGCCTCTCTCTCTCCAATAAATAAAATTTTAAAAAAATTTAAAAAACTATGACAGTATAAAGATATTCTGGGAAGATCCCCTAGCTTTAGAAGGACTATTCCAGGAGGATCAATATGCCATTCCATAGCATACCACTTAGCGCCCCTGTCAGATGTATACTATTAGGCTAGAGGGACCACGAGGTAGATACATTCCACAGGAAAGCTGTTATTTAGTTAAATAAACAAAAAAAAAGTAAAATGAGGATTAAAATGAAACAAGAAGGAAACATTAAACATATATGACCAAGAACATTTAACATGAATTTTTTATACCGTAAATAAGTTTGCCTTTTAGCATAGTGAACCCTTTCCATAAATCTGTTTTAGAAGTCAGGTCTCCAGTATGCTTTAGAAAAGCTTTTGTTAAAACTGAAGTATATTGATAAAGTGATTTAATATAGTTGAAAACAAGCTGCAACACTCTAGCTGGGCCCCCTGAAACCATGTATTAGAGAAACATCTATATAGCATTATAGGAAACATTTACTGTAATTTGCCATCAATCTTTAAAAATAATAATGTTATGCTCCCAACATTGTCTTTGTTAGTGCATTACTACTACTTTATTCATGTGGTTTGTTGTGCTTATATGAATTATTCCCAATTCTACCACAATGTCCTGGGCTCTAATATCCTTTAAGTAAAAGATACTGAAACTATGGGTTGACTCAAAGGGCAGCTGAGTGCATTTTAATATCCACATGTCCTATGAACCAATATTGAAGAACCACAGAATTATACTGCAGGACTATGTTCCATCTGAACGCACAGTGATTACCTGGGTGGGGTTGGTGCAGTTCTTTACTTTTGTACCACAAAATGAATCTTTACCTACTGGCTGGGTCTGTGAAGTAAAGGTCAGTGAAACTACAAGTAAATCCGAAATTCAAGCTTTTATTTATGGTCTGCAATTGTCATTGAATAAATTGCCTCCAATATAACAAATATGCCGCAGATAAAACAAAACAAAACACCTCAACAACAAGGCCAAAAAACAAGCAACACACACACACACACACACACACACACACACACACACACACACACACACACCTCTCTAGCTACATCTACAATGAAAGTTCATGAAAGGTACATTTGGGCTGTTAACTTTCCATTCCCAAGGTGTGTGTGTTCTGCTTTGAGGAGGAGAGAGAGTCTTGCTGAACTCAGGTCTTTGGAGGGAAATATAAGATTTGCAAAATACTCTTACGGAAAAGATATACATTTGACCATATGAATGCAGATTTTTAATCAAGACAGCTGTTACTTAAACAACTGGCCTTGAGAAAAGAAGTTTTAAAAGAAGAAAGAAGAGGCTCAAAGAAGGGTCTTGAGCTAACGCTAAGGAAAGACTAGATCCTCCTTTCAGCTGTGCCTGTAGCTATGGTCATTAGGCAAGCCAAGTCTCTTAACCTTCTTGTGTTTTCCTTTTCAAGTGTAAAACAAGGGTAACAATAGCTGCTACAGCATAAAACTGTTATGTGAATAAAAGACATTAAAGTATTTTGAAATTGTAAATGCTCCCTAAGTGCATACTGTTATTGTTACATACATGTCAAAAATCCAAACTTATAAGGCAGGAAACTGGGAATTAATTATTTGAATTACAACAGAATTCTCTGCAAGTAATTTAGATGGCAAAGTGGCTTACACATTTTACAGACAGACATTTCAACCATTTTCCAGGAGTGTACATGCCTTTTGCAAAAACAGGTCCACTTTTATTTGGAATGGCTAATTGTTCTTCCTTAACTGCAGAATTCGAATTCAGTGACTCATAATGTACACAGCTGGAGGGGTCCTTAGAGATAAGCCAGTCCCATGGAGTATCACCCCTTGTTTGTCAAAGCTTTAGCAGCTGGGAGGAGAATGGAGGGCAAAGAAAGGAAAGGGGAAGGCAGGGGTAAGTGTGGCAGGAATCTGACCCCCCTCCCATTTTATCTGGAGAGATGTGGCTTTTATCTGTTTTTCATTTGTGCTTTCTGGGTAAGATATAAATTGCAAAATGTGTTTCCCTGCCCACTATCCTTCTTCCACTCCCTAAAAGTTTTAAAGCTGGAGGAGAGCAGAATTTGCACCTCACAATATGATTCTTTGGCAGAAGGATCATCTTGAAGAAACAGCAGACGGAGAAAAACCATGTAGAGGTTCCCCTTTTGTAAGGGGACATTTACATTTATAAGGGAAATCAACATGTGTAAGGGTGTCAACCTCTCTGTACCCGGAAGATGTGCCTAAATCTCTAGAAACTCATCAATGGAGAAGGAGAGGACTTAAATCTGCCTACCAGCCATACTCTAGCTCACTGTGCTTTGCCTGACAGCCTCCTATAACTGGCTCTCCCCACCCTCAACATCTGTCTTTAGCTGGAGGTGGTATTTAAGGTGGTGGCCTGGGCCATTCCAGGAGTTACTCCGCTTTCCTGGGTCTCTCCTGTGTATGCAGGGTGCGTACATGTTATTAAACTTGTTTTTCTCCTTCCTGTTAATCTGTTTTTTTTTTTTTTAATTCAGCAGGGGTAGGTGGGTGTCTCAGCCAAGAACCTAGAAGATCAGAGGAAAAATTATTTTTCAGCCTGAACAAAGCCAACTCCCTCCTTTTTCAGATAAGAAACTGGAGCCCAGAGAGGTGAAGCTCTAGTCATTGCTTGGTCTGGGCTAAAGCATCTTCATGACAGGTTGTACGCTGTGTCATATCAATCAGCTATATGTTGTTTCTATGGTCATATATTCAGCAGACATTGAACTAGAAAATACCTTTTTTTCCCCCTTCAGCTTTGTGGAGACCGATCTTCTAGAATGAATTTAAGAGAAATGCCGCTTTCCCCCAAGCCCAGACTTTTGCAAAAATTATAAAGGAGATAAAAGCTGACTTGAGTATCCTTTAGCTCTGTGTCCCCATCCCCCCCTTTTTGTTCCCGTGCTCTATTTTGGCATCCAAACTGCAGGAATTCAGTACCTTCGACTACCTGATAAACTTCCTTATTCAGATAACGGCTGACAATGTTGGACTTTACCTGAGCCCTATGCTCCTGGAAAACTGCTGATTAAGAAACCTTCCCAACTTTTTGTCTTCCAAAACCCTCTCACTCTTTTATGTTTTAGGAATTGGCTTTACTGCAAAGCCAACAAGCAAAACACAAAAATAACCCCATTAAAAACCCTCTCCCCTCTGACTTCCTAGACATGGTGCTCTGTCTACCCTTTCTCATGCTCCCATAAGAAATGCAGAAGACTCCTTTGTTGGCCTATAACAAGGCCAAAGACAGACTCTTCCCCTTTTGCTGGAGCCTAATGAAAGACCAGATACAGACCCTCCAATTGCTTGTTCTTTGTCTCATAAATAATTAGCTGAGATTAGAACTATTTGTTCTCCTTTAACTAGCCAGATGCAGACATAGACATTTCCTGCTCAGCTGACTGACTGAGACTTCCCCTGAGTACAAGATAATCCCAACTGTAAATCATCCCACACGTTCCTTATCCACTCCTCCTAGAAAAGTCTAAGGCAAAATCCACTTTGCTAAGACACTCTGATCTTCCGATCTAGAATGCTTTCCCTATTGCAATAGCCTGAATAAAATCAATTTCCCTACCTATTCAGTTTTTGTCCTTGATACTTCCTTAGAAAATGTCTTTAGCAATTCATATGTTTAGTCTCTGTTACATTATTTCAATAATAGATGAGAAAACAGAAGAGGTGCCATCAAATGTCCTCTGATCTAGTTCAGATCTCTCTCTGTGTTCTTGACCCTTCTGGCCCTCAGTTTCTTCATCTTTAAAAAAAGACACTGGATTTGATAATGTTTAAGATTTTAACATTCCATATTAGTTGATAAATTATATTGTAATTATTTTTAGTTCCGTTTATGGATGTTATGTGACTCAGGTCTGGGACTACTTTTACTTTATTCTCTTTTACTTTATTCTCTTCTCTGCTCTGTTTAAAGTAGTTGTTACATAATATTTATTAAAGAAAAGGGTTATGACTAGTTGGTAAGCTTCTAAGGTAGTAGGGGCTGTTTTAGTATAATGCTTTCAATTCTATAAATGTTTACGGAACAACCAACAGCTGGCTTTCCTGATAGATTCCAATATGTGATTGTGACTTATGTCTGCTTTTTGAAATTAAATTCAAATTATTCAAGTACATTTCAGAAATAAAATTTAGCATGCTAAATGTCTATAATCAATTATTCGGTTTTCTTTCTTTGGAAAACTAAGTTGCGAGAAAATTCTTTAATCTCCTAAGGAGAAGCAGATATATATAACTACTGTTAATGGGGAACCAATTCCAGAAGAATCTGATTTTTTTTACAGTGCCATTCTATTTATCCATCACTTTGACGATGAAGGTGATGGTGATTACAAAATAATAGATGTTAAATTGTTCAGTAAAGAGAGCTCAAACTTTAAAAAGAGAAAACATCTAAATCCCAAGAAGGCCATCAATTGTGGAAAAGCTGATAGCAGTTTGAAGCGGGATCTACAGTACCTAATGGGATGTCAATAAACTCAAGGTAATTTTCTGATCATTTGGTCCAATAATAATTACGGCTAAATTTAACCATGTGCCTCGCACTGAGTTTTACAACTATTATCTCACTTGTTCCTCACAACCAACTTATGAGACAGGTACTATTATTATCATCTTTGTGTTGCAGATGAAGGTATTAGTTCAGCAAGGTTGTACCAATTCATTGCCTGAGGTTGGAGAGCCAGGAAATGACACAGTCAGTGTTCAAAGCCAGATCTGTCTGACTCCAGAGTCCAGGATCTTAACCACAGCACTACAATGCCCAGCCCTCCAGGAGAGTGAGGAAAACAGTGTAAAAAAGGATTATCTGGTTTTTAGTTTTATATTTTAATGCACACAGCATCATTAAGACAAGCTTCTACAACTGTATTTATGGGGTGTGTGATGTCTAGAAAATCATAACAGAATACAGCTGACCGGTTGAAAATATCCTTCTAGGTATATTACATCTTCCACAAGGTTTGGTTTAGTATACACATGGCATTTTAAAACAGGAGCTATGTTTTCACTCACTGAGTGATACGCAGTAAAGACCTAATACAGCAGAACCATGATGTGCAGTTACAGTTAAGGTTTGGTTCAGACTGCCACAGAAAGTCAGTTTAAGATAACAACTTGCTATATATGGCACCAACCCTTAATGTTTCTTAATAAAGTATTGAATTGAAATCGGTTTGGCCTGTTTGTTATAATTGAACAGAAATTTAAAAACAGTTTTTCATTTATGAAACTCATTACAACACATTAAAATATAGCTGGATAGCATTTCTCTAAAAGCCATCATGAATAGACTCTGGGGCTTTCCTTTCATTGGGTAAAGTGTCTTTTGTGGTTTTCATATACGTTTTGTGTGTGGATTTCAGTACAGGGTGGAGATAAGGCTCCAAAATCAGACCACCAGCTTCTAGCTCTGTGACCTTGGGCAAGTTACTTAACCTCTTTGTGTCTCTGTTTTTTTTTTTTTTTTTTTTTTTGGAAAATGAGGTCTATAATGTTACCTTCATGATATAATACATGTGAAATGTCCAGAGCTATTCTTGGCACATGGTTAATTATGCAATAAATTTCAGTCATCATCAGCAAACTCCAGCTAACCCTTGGACAACATTGGGGTTAAGGGCATCCATCCCCTCCCTCTCAACCCCATGCAGTCAAATAATCCTTGTATAACTTATGACTCCCCCAAAACTCAACTACTAATAGTTGACTGTTAGGCCAGAAGCTTTACCAATAACATAAACAGTTGATTGACACAGATTTCTTATGTTACATGTTATATATACTGTTTTCCTACAATAAAGTAAGTTAGAGGAAAGAAATGGTATTAAGAAAATCATAAGGAGGAGAAAATACATTTCCAGTCCTGTGCTGTATTTATTGAAAAAAATCTGTAGAGAAGAGGACCTGGGCAATTCAAGCCCATGGTGTTCAAGGGTCAACTGTACTTTGTGGAAGGGAATTAGAGATGTCTGAATTAGAGTAAACAAATGAGTACGCTCTGGTAACAACTATGTGATGACCTTCTGTCCTGTGTGTTTCATTTTCCTCAAACAGATTGCTCATGATTTCAAGTGTGAATGGCAAGAAACCCCCTAGGCACCAAATGGTGGCCCTTGCACTTGCACATGTAAAGGAATCAAAGAGTAGGAAAGAAGATAAAGGAGAGAAGCCTTGAGTCCAAGTGTACTCAGACCCTTTCCTCTGTCATCTCTGACCCTCAGCCCCTCTCAGCAGCAAAAATGGAATTGCTGGGAAAGGTCAGCCCAGGCTCAAGACAGTATTTCTAAACGGGGACGTAAAGCAAGCTGCACCGTGAATCAAAAACTGGGACAAATCATAATGTTTTCCTGAAACCTAAGCATGAATTTTCACTGAAGTGTAGACCAAAGGAGAATTACATTTTCAAAGACAAACAAAAACAAAACAGCAAACCCTACAAATAACCCCCAAAAGACACTAAAAACACAAGTGAAGATTAGTGACTCAACTACAAAACCAAATAATTTTGTTTGTAACTCATCAGCCAAAATAAGACTGTCTTATCACCCCTATAAAATGTTAAGTTTCTTGAGGGTAGGGTTTCTTAGGGTCATTCATTCATTCATTCATCTGTTTGTATGTGATCTCCTAAAAATATTTAGGATTGTGCTGGCTCTATGTTCTGTTTCTAATTTCTGCTTTTGGAATTGACATCCTGAAATTTTACATTGTTTGAGGCCCTGTGTGCTGACTCCTATTTCAAGAGAAATCATAATAGAAACTTTCAGCTATTTTCAATACTTGTATATTGAGACTAAGATCACTCAAAGTGAATAAGATGTTGGGAGTGCTGGTATGTGACATTTATTGTAAATAAGTCAGGTAGCTCAAGCTTATGTTAGTTAAATTTAACAATTCAGTACTCAGAGTACTTTTTTCTTTTCTCCAACTGTGAAGAATTCATGTTCCCCAACTAGAAAAAAACTCATGTTCCCCCACTTTGACATAAACATTCACCCTTATATTAAGCATAAAAGGCTTTTTCTTATTCTAAACAGAAGAAATTTCCATATACCCTTTGTAAAATGTTATATATAAATGCTGGGCTTGGACACAGAGAACTTAATCAAAATCCCATGTTGCTTCAGGGTAGTTATATGCGAAATGCAATTTCCATTGTATTGAAACCTCCATCCTGTAAATATTTATCTATTTTCAAAATTGCCTACATATTTGAAAAGTTTAATTGGTTTATACTCAAGGCACTAGAGAAAGGAAAATTTGCTTTCATAAGACATTTACATGTATTTATTCTGTCCACGGAGAGTACTTCTTTCGAGTGATCATGAAATTTAATGTGAAGTGAAACCATCCCAGCTTTGGTTCTAATGACCAAATTAGAAGAAAAGTAATCAATAATCAATAAATCAATCATTTTGATCACTGTACCTTTTTTCTCTGATTTATCGGAAACTTTTCCTCCAATTGGAGAGTAAGTAGTATCCATGGATTCGGTCCCTCTGTTCCCTTTGCTAACTCCATTTTCATAGAGCTGTCCTTCAACTGGTTGCAACTGCCAAGTCAGGCCGAACAAATGTACTGCTGCAAGAAAACAAGCCATACATGAACCTATTCCAGACTTGCTGAGAAGGTCTCTAAACCAGCTGTCCCTTTCCACCTAAAAATGCCATGACCAGATTTCTTTTAGTTAGGCCAAGCAGCTTCTTGGAGTTTATACCTACATCATACATGTAACTACTTTTCTAAGTAGCTATTGTTAAAATGTTGAGGCTATAGCTATCCCAGTGATAGATGTTGGGGCATTAGTGAGACAACCACAATGGTATTAGACACTGCTCCTCAACACTGTTATCCCTTCCTTTCCCGTTTCCCTTGGTCGTGGAACTCTACTTTGTATATGGAAACTGCAGAGTAATGGTGGACAGGCTATCGCAATAACATGGGAGGCCTTCACTAAGCCAGTTTCCTGAGTGCCTAGTATGCATAAGGTCCTATGATAGCTGTTGCAGTTGTTAAAATATAGATGCTTATCAGGGTAGGAGTTGGAAGTAATACAGGTATAAAATAACTATAATATAATGCAGAATAATTGACACAATACAGGTTCAATTGCTATCAGAGGGTTAAAAATAGCTGTGTTGATCAGAGTGCAATGGGCATTCTCATATACTCTTCATGAGAGTATTAAAAAAAACCAACCCACCATTGTGGAGAGTAATGTGGCACCATTTATCAAAAAACCCTTAAAATTTGGCTTACCCTTTTAGCCCACAATTTCATATCTATGAGTTAATTATGAATGTGTACAAACTACAAGGCTATTCATTGTAACATTTAAAAACTAGTAGAAAGTTATGATCAATCTAAATATTCATCAAAAGGAGATTAATGAAATAACTGATGATATTATAAATAATACAAGATTACAATGTTATTAAATCATGTTACAGAAGACTATGAACTGGCATGGGAATAATTATGATGCATCAAATGAAAAACATCAGGCCATTAACAGTATGAATAGTATGATCTATAATGTGTGTGTGTGTGTGTAGACATGTTGATGTCTGGAAAGAGAAAGGGCTGGGAGGATATATCGCAACATGTTCACAACATGGGGGCTTATGGAGGATTTTAATTTTCTTCTTTAGGATTTATGTATTGTCAATATTTTTTATAATGAACATGGACGATGATGTTTGCCATCTGGGGGAAGAGGAATTTTTGTTTTAAAATAAATAATTTATTCTCTAGTTTCAAATAAAATAATGCTTACAAAATACTTTTTAAAAATAAAAGAAGTGGTTTATTTTCTGATTGGTGTGGCTAGAACTTTCAGTAGTACTATGTTAAATAATAGTGGTGAGAGTGGACATCCTTGTCTTCTTCCTGACTGTAGAGGAAAAGCTCTGTTTCTCCTCACTGAGGATGATATTAGCTGTGGGTTTCCATATATGGCCTTTATTAGGTTGAGGCATGTTCCCTCTAAACCTACTTTGTTAAGGGTTTTTATCATGAATGGAGGTTGTACTTTGTCAGATGCTTTTTCTGCATCTAATGAAATGGTTATATGGTTCTTATCCTTTTATTAATGTGGGGTATCATGTTGGATTGATTTGTGAATATTGAACCACCCTTGCAACCCAGGAATAAAATATCACCTCACACCTGTCAGCATGGCTAAAATCAACAACAGAAGAAACAACAGGTGTTGGCGGGGATGTGGAGAAAGGGGAACCCTCTCACACCGTTGGTGGGAATGCAAACTGGGGAAGCCACTCTGGAAAACAGCATGGAGTTTCCTCAGCAAGTTAAAACTAGAACCCTACAATCCAACAATTGCAGTACTGGGTTATTTACCCAAAGAATACAAAAACACTAATTCAAAGGGATACATGCAACCCCATGTTTAAAACAGCATTATCAACAATAGCCAAATTATGGAAATAGCCCAAGTGTCCATCGACTGATGAATGGATAAAGGAGATGTGATATATAGATACATACATATATATATATATATATACACACACACACATCATGGAATATTACTTAGCCATAAAAAAGAATGAAATATTGCCATTCACAAAGACATGGATAGAGCTAGAGAGTATAATGCTGAGCAAATAAGTCAGAGAAAGCAAATACCATATGATTTCACTTGTACATGGAATTTAAGAAATAAAATAAATGAGCAAAGGGGAAAAAGGGAGGTAAACCAAGAAACAGACTCTAAACTCAAGAGAACAAACTGATGGTTACCAGAGAGGAAGTGGGGGGTTCCAAACAGGTGATGGGGATTAAGGAGGGCACTTGTGATGATCACAGGGTACTGTGTGGAAGTGTTGCATCACTAAATTGAACACCTGAAACTAATATTACACTGTATGTTAACTAACTGACATTAAAATAAAAACCTAAAAAAAGTGGTTTAAAGAACAACAGATTAAAATTGGCTTGGCTGATTAGCAATGTTTTAATGAGGTAGGATTAGAGATGAACCTCAAAAAATGTGTAGGGCTTTGACAGGTGATGGCAATGGGTAGGGTGAGGGGGCAGGCTGAACAAAATATGACATTGCAAAGCACAGCATGCATTTGAGGCAAAGGAAATTGCTGGGGTTGGCTGGAGTATAGTTAGGTATAAATGGTAGTGTAAGTTAAGGCTCAAAGGGAGGATTAGGGCCATATTGTGGAGGACGTTGAATGCCACACTTAGATATTTGGATTCAGTTTATTAGGCAGTAGGGAGGCATTGCTATTTTCTGAGCAAATGAGTGTTATGATCAGTTTTCTTTAGGAAGATTAATTTGATAGCAATGGGGAGCACTGATGGTTTCTAGGTAAAGAAATGATATCATCAGAGCACCCTTTGCGGAAAGATAAATCCAGTACTAGTGTAGAGAAAGATGAAATGGAGGACTAGAGATTTGGCAAGAACACAAATTGGGATGGCACTGCAATAGTCTAGGTGAGAAATAATGGGCAGTGATAGTGGGAATGCAAAGAAGGAGATTCCTTAAAGAGAAATTGCATAAATGTCGTCTCAGGGTTTGGCAACTAGTTGTGTGTGCGCATGCATGTGTATGCACCTGCATGCTCATGCACACATGTGAATGTGCTGGGGGCAAGAATAGAAAAAAAAATGAGGGAAAGGGAGGAATTCAAGGGTTAGGTTTTGAGTCTGAGTAACTGAAACCATAGGGGAACGATTAATAGAGTTAAGGGATTCTGTACTTAGCCCAGCACTAGCTACAGATAACTGGTGCTGGAGATGCGTTTGTTGAATGATGACTAGTTGAACTAGTTGTTGGCTGATGACTAGTTGGTTTGGGGCAGGGTGTGGTGATGGGAGAAATATAATGAATTCATCTTTGGAGGTGCTGGGTTCCACCCACCAATGGGCTATCCAGATAGTCATGCTCAACCCAGGAGCTTTGGAGGTTTGAAGTTCTGGTGAAGTATTAAGGCTAGAATGAGACTGGGGAATCATATATGCACAGAGGCAACAGCTGACATTGTGAGAGTGAATGAGGTCACCGAGGGCAGATAATGTTGGAAGAAAACAGTAACTAGGACAGAAGCTGTGGAAATCCTTTTATCTGTTTTCTCATTGCAATTTTAAACATCAACCAAATCTGACCGAAAGGAAGAAAAAAGTGGATCTGTTCATAATCCATCTAACATTTTCCTTTATGTTCCTAGGCAGAGTGAAAAGGGCTAATTTGTACGTCTAATACTCATATACAGTATATGGATTTGCAACCGAGAACAGGAAAGCTAGCCAGATAGCCTATTTAAAAATCATTCATCCACTTTTAGTTGGAGCTAGAGATTTCTAACATCTACCTCCTAATTTATCCTTAAAACTTTGAAGCATTTAATTGGTTTCTACCCTTTTCTTTGGATTAGGGCCAGTGCTGCCTAATGAATTTCTCTTGCAATTATTGGAAACCACTGAAACTCAAATGATAGTGGTTCTGAGTCAGGTACAGTATGGCAAAGGACTCAAAGTATGGTTGGTTTAACATACTCCATTTAAAGAGGCTTATTAGTTTTTTTTTTCTTTTTTTTAGAAAATTTGGTCTACTCTGTTCCCCAAATAATGTGAATATGATGGATGTTAGAAGCCATATTAAAAATGTGTTGAATTCCCTTGGTTCAGTTACTTTTGTGAAATTAGATTGGCCATAAGGAACAAAAGGCATAGTAGTTTTCATTTTGAAGATCAAGGGGGATATTTTATACACTTTAAGTTAAGCCAGTTTCCTGAGGGCACTCAAAAATGACAGAAAAAGATGGATGTGCTGAGAATCACTTCACAATAATAAGGCAAGGATTATTTTTTCACCATCAAATGAATTGGACTGCTTCCAGCCAATCAAGACGGATAAAGAGGTGTGGGCACATTTAGTAGAACATCCTTTGAGGGTGGTGAAGCTTGTAATTTTTTGAGTTTATCTTTTCCAGGCAATAAGCTATTTATAATGTATATTTATATGAGTACATAATGCAAGTTAACTTACTTGCTGTAGACCAAAGCAAGACTACATGGTCTTTCCTCTCCTCCAAACCGAACCTCCCTCTGCTGATTAGAGAAAGTAACTCAAAAAGTATGTGCAGGGTAGACTAAGGTAACTAAATAACTCCAGTCTTTGAGTTCTATTAGAAATAAATAATATTTTGTTCATATTAAGACCAATAAAATTAAATTATGTTGACCTTTGGGACATACCAATACATCACTAGAAAGCTATATCAGTACTTTCCATGGGGATGTATTTATTAATTCATTCAACAAATATCTTCAAAGTATACGCTGGGCACGTTGGGAACACTGGGAATACAGGCACAGGCAACAAAAATATTTAACAGCCAGGACACCATAGTACTCGCTGACCAATAGGCAATCGGAAATAAACAACAAACATAGCCTCACTAGGACACACTGATTGCATACGAGCCTTGGACGCAGGGTGAAGATACAGAGTCCTTAGCTTCTAGTGGATCCCCATCCAAATCTATGCTATGTATTTATAGCCATATTTTGAGGCAAGTCCCCCAAACCCAAGTATAAACATTATAAGCCAACTGCTAGGATTAAGGGTATAGCTGGTAATGAACAGACAGTATTAAATTATATTCATAGATTGACTCAACAAATATATTTTTTAAAGATTTTATTTATTTATTTGACAGAGAGAGACACAGCGAGAGAAGGAACACAAGCAGGGGGAGTGGGAGAGGGAGAAGCAGGCTTCCCGCTGAGCAGGGAGCCCAATATGGGGCTTGATCCTAGGACCCTGGGACCATGACCTGAGCCAAAGAAAGATGCTTAATGGCTGAGCCACCCAGGCGCCCCTCAACAAATATTTTTGAGTGCCTACTTGTACCAGGCACTGTTTTTCTAAGTTTATAGCAGTGAATTAAATTTAAAAAAAAAATTCTCTACCTTCCCAGAACTCATATGAGAGGGTGGTGGGTTAAGACATGCAGATAATGAATAAATATATGCTATAATTAATAGAGCTGTGTGGAAACAAAGAAGCAAATAAATGAAATAATGTCAGGAGTTATAAGTGCTCTGAAGAAGAAAAATAAGTAAGACTAGTCAGGGAAGGCTTCTCAGAGGAGGTAATATTTGAACCAAGTTTTGAATGAAGTGAAGCCATATGAATATTTAGTTGAAGAACCTTCCAGGAGGAAGGAATAGCAATTACACAAAACCCTTAAGTCTTGTGTGGAATGTGTGAGGGGAGGAACACTAAGGAGCCCAGTATGAGTGGAACTCAGTCAGGAAGAAGAGTGGTAGGAAAATTTTTAAACTGAAGGATTGTACCCATGATTGTGCTACCTCTATGCTCTAACCAACTTCACAAACTGGTCACTCACAAACCTTACAAGTGAATAGAAAGTAACAAAACTCAGGAAACAAATCGAGGGTTGCTGGAGTGGAGGGGGGTGGGAGGGATGGGGTAGCTGGGTAATGGACATTGGGGAGGGTATGTGGTATGGTGAGCGCTGTGAATTGTGTAAGACTGATGAATCACAGACCTGTACCCCTGAAACAAATAATACATTATATGTTAATAAAATTAAATAAATAAATAAAAGACAAAAAAAGAGGGACAGTAATAAAACTAAAATCACGCATACTGGAACATAACAGCTCCAAATGAGCAATGCTGGTTATAGTAGGTCTAATATAAGTACTCCTGGCCCCAAAGTCAAAGTTATTTTTCCAAAAGACATATATAAAAATATACATCCTCAATGAGTAAAGACTGACATGACCCAGATCTCTCCAGGAGTACCAGTCCCATATTGCCACACTTCACTGAAATTCAATGGACAGAAAGAATGTGTATGCCTATTCAGATATTCTAGGAATAATGTCTTTTCAGTTTATTAAGAATGGCAGTCCCTAATGCTCTCCTAACAAATATTCCTTAGAGTTGAGTCCTGTACATTTTATGATTATTATCCGTCTTGGTTTATCCAACTGAACAAAGCTACGCTCTGAAATTATAAATGTATTAGAAAGGTAACAAATGGAGTATCTCACCATGCCTAATCGCCAAACTCAATCAAGCACCTTGGATATCAAGGCAAGCTAACTTTAGGAGAATAAGCTCTTCTTAACTTGCACATTTCTCTAGGCTGAAAGCTCCAAGTCTCTTTGCAGTTACTTCTCTGCACTCTGTTCGGATGTTGGTCTTTTCCTCTTAAGTAAGACTGATGGTATCTATTAATATCTATAACTGATGCTCCTCCCTCGTTCCATTTCCCTTCAAAGGGCAAAAATATTCCCCTCTGAGAGAGACTATAGGAATGCTTCAGAAGTAGAAGTAGGAAATGGGTGCTTAATGACCTAGGTCTGTACTGTCCAACATGGTGGCCACTTGCCACATGTGTCTACCAAGCAACTGAAGTGCGGCTAGTCAGAGTTGAAGACTTGGTATGAAAGAAAAAATAGAATATATCCAATGATATATTTTTATATTAACTACATCTTGAAATGACAATATTTTAGATATACATTCAATTAAATAAAAAATTTAATTAATCCCAACTGTTTCTTTTCACATTTTGAATGTGGCTACTATGAAATTTTAAATTACATATGTGGTTTGCTTTGTATTTGTATTGGCCAGTGCTGATCTTGCCTCTCTAGAACATTTCACAAAGAGATAGGATGTTTCTCTTTTAGCACCCTATCATAGGACTTTTCACGTTATATTGAAGGTATCTATTGATATGTCTGACCCATTATTATGAAAGTATTCAAAGGGCAGGGTCCATGTCTTCTTAATTTTTCTATCTGTGGTACCAAACTTGGTGCCTCGTAGTCAGGAGTTACTCTACTTATATACCGCTGGTGGGACTATAGAGTGGTAAAGGAGCTTTAGAAAGCAATTTTGTGATAGCGATCAAAATTTAAATTGGGAATGTTCCTTGGCCAAGGAATTCAACTTCCAGGAATCTACTAAAGAAATAATCACATATGTGCATGAAGGGGTATGTACAAGGAAATGCACCTCAGCATTGTTAACATAATGGCTTTGCTAATATAGTGAAAAAGTAGAACCAGCAATATAGCCATCTCAGAGAGTGCTATACCCATACTATGAAATCTTATGTAAGAATTAAAAGGACTGATCTCAAGAGACTGTCAGATTGGAGGAAGCTAAGGAGACATGACAATTAAATGCAGTGTGGGATCCTAGATAGGATCCTGGAACAGAAAAAAAAAAAAAAGGAAAAACTGGAGAAATCAGTATTAAACTCTGAGTTAATAGCATCATACCAATGTTAATCTCTTACTTTTAATAATTGTACTATGGTTATGCAAGATGTTAATATTGGCAGCTGAGTGACAGGTACACAGAAACTCAGAGCTACATCTACCCACTTTTCTGTAAGTCTAAATTTATTTCAAAATAAAAAGCCTAAAAAGAAAAAAGAACTGATTCAGTGGTGTGCTATAGCCAGCTTATACTGGTTTACAAGAGCCAACTGTGCACATGTATTCCCAATTCCACCTGCAGTGACTTCACGTTGGTAGTTGAAATCACCCATGGTGGGTTTATAAACACTCCAGGACCAGCAAACCGTGCAAATCATTTGTTTTGCACAGAGAGCTGGTTGTTAAACATCAGCACACCTGGTTGACCTACATGTATTCACATGAAAAGATCTCTAAGGTTTGTATAAAAAACATTGCAGAGCAATGCATATCCGATGATTCTATTTAAGTAAAAAAAAATGTATCTCTTTATATGTAAACTCATACTAAGAGAACTGGAAGGATTATACCCCAAACCATTGATCTTTAGAGTGGGGAGCTGGAACTTCAACATTTTCATAGTAACGTTAGAATCTTTTACAATGATAATGTATTCATGTATTGTTATATAATAAAAAAATACTAGTGCTCAACAAAACTTTTTTATTTTTTTTAAAGATTTATTTATTTATTTTGGAGAGGAGAGGAGAGAGAGTGCATGGTGAGGAGGGGCAGAGGGAGGGGGAGAGAGAGAATCTCAAGCAGACTCTGAGCAGCCTGACTGGGGGCTTGATCTCAGGATGGTGAGATCAGGACCTGAGCTGAAACCAAGAGATGGACGCTTTACCAATTGCACCACCTAGGTGTCCCATGAACAAACCTTTTTTTTTTTAAAGCTGAATGAATAGATGCATTGTTTTGTTCATTCTCTTGTGTTACAATTTTCTGTCTAAAATAAAGCTTTTCAGAACAACTTAAAGCAGCAGAGCAATTCAGCAATTAAATAGGAATAACACCGAAACATACAAAACAGAACTCTTGATTGAAAGGGATTGGGGGTCCAAAAGAGTTGTCCCAAAACTCCAAAGACATAGTTTGAAATCTACTGGTCTCAAAAATTATCCTCAAAATATCTGAACAAGAAAAGTTTGGGTGGTTGGAAGAACTCTCTTTTGGCAGTTAAATCTATTGTAATACCTTTATAATGGTATTGTCAGGACATATGAAACCTCTCATATTATTCTGTATCTTTTGGTATTTTGTGTCCACTCTCTTCTAGATAATATTAAAACCCATTTAATAACAAGATAAATTGGGCTTTGATTCTAAATACACAAGTAAACCTTGAAACTGCACTTTCAGTTTGCTTTTAAGGAATTCATCTTGTATCTCGAAATGTACACATATTCAGCTAAGGATGGTGTATCTATCTGTTGCAAGAATTTTTTGGTGTTACTTTCTAATTCTACCAAATAAACCTATTTAGAAAGTTTGAAATCTGTCTCACAAACAAAATCCTGCCCATAATAGATGATGTTGTAAGTTTCAAATCATGCCAAGATAAAAGCATGTGATATTTTCCAAGATAATTTGTTTTTCCTTTCTGTCAGCCATTTTTCCCCCACTGGTTCCCTCACATATCTTGCTTCATGTTCCTTCAGGCTAGGGAGTGCTACTGCTTTTGCACTTTACTTCTAAAGCTTGTCAGGGCTACAGATCTACTTGTATGTTGAACAGTTCCCTTCCCGAAAAATATGCCAAGTACGTTGCCCAGATGGTGACCTCTGATTACTTCAGGCTTTCAAGTTGACTCCTATGGGAAGCCATCTCACAAGACCAATAGTTCAGTGGACATCGTGTGAAGCTAGATGCTTCCACAATAAGGAACATCACTGCAGAAATAAATGCTACTTGAATTAAATGCAGTGACTGCTAACATTACAGAAACCAGGTTACCTTTCTATCTTAAAATAAATTCCATTTTCATTATATTAAACATCAAATTGGTATATGAGTGAACTATAGCCCTTTGATAAATTACCTTCAGATCTTGGTTTTATCCAGGTAATAACCAGATTACATGCAAGATGGAAAACCATTCATTTTCAGAGAAGCATTTTTCAAGAACTAAATAAAGTAAGCAATGCATGTTTGTTTATGGCACCTTACTTTTGCTTTGGCAGGTTTCATTCACGTTTTCTCTCTTTTTTTCCTAGGGTTATACGTACACATTTTCTACTAAAAATATTATTTGTGCTTGTACTACCTCATGGACATAGATAAAGCATACTTAACATTTCCTTTTCAAAGTAATTTGAATGGAGTCAATATGGCTTTGAGATCCCTCTCAAACATTTTTGAAAGCCTGAAAAGCTGTCCTGTTGGGGCTGGGTAAGACTTCCTTTGAAAGAAAGGACTTCACTAAACAAATGAAGCAAAAAAAAAAAAAAAGTCATCTTCCTTGATCCAGTTTACATACCTCATTTTGCAAGTTTGCCATGGTAAAACAGTAAAATTCAATGCCAAATGAAGTAAAGATTGAGGTGTTAAACCAGAGACACCAAGGACACCTTTCTTGTTGAGCCACATGTTTGAACACCTACCTTTCCTTTCCTAAATGAAATGAATTATTCTGTATTGCCGCAGACATTTTTTTTTTTCCTTTTTGGCTTTAGTACGGTCCTAGTTTTATATCCAGGATCGCGGCTAGAGAAGATCCTATCAAGGTAATAAATCATTTTAATATCCCACTTCTATATTATATTATCTTAAAACTTTCATTTACTATGTATTTTATATTTTCTATTCCCAGGCTGAAGCAATATTTATAAATAACATGTCTGTTTGGGTACCTTATCACAGGTGTAATATATGATCTCCATTTGCAGTTGCATAACAGGCCCATCTGTGTATTCCTTATCAGACAGACACAATTATTTAGTGTTTTCAGCTCAAGTCACAGCACAAATAAGTGTTCTCCATAACTCAAGTCTTACTTATTTTTGTATTATTATTTGCTTTGTGGAGTCAGGAGGAATCAGAGGCATAATGACAGGATAAATTCTTTTCAAAAAGAATCATTTAGTGAATAATGCAGCAAAAATATCCATGTAGCCATGAATCAGCACTTCTTCATTCTTCTTTAAAATTTTCTTTTTCTTTCCATTTTACTTCATTTTCTGCTCAGCAAATTCTCCCTTGCACTATGGTCCAAATTATTGCCTATTACTTCATCATTATTGATGGCTGGCTTGAGTACTTATTTGTAATAATATCCATATTCTTTTAAAAGATCCAGATAAAACTGGTGCATATGGAGTATGAGAAATAGACCTATACCAAAGCTCTCTCCTCCTCTTACCATTTGCCCTGTATTTTTAAAAAAGATTTTATTTATTTATTTGACAGACAGAGAGTACAAGTAGGCAGAGCGACAGGTAGAGTGAGAGGGAGAAGCAGACTCCCCGCTGAGCAGGGAGCCCGATGCGGGGCTCGATCCCAGGACCCTGGGATCATGACCTAAGCCGAAGGCAGACACTTAACTGACTGAGCCACCCAGGTGCCCCAACCCTGTATGTATTTAAATTATAAAAATGGAAATATATTCATTGTTTATGTCATCAACCCATGGTAGGTGATGCTTTAAAATTCACTTTTCTGATTTTTCATCATGTCATCATAGCCACAGATACATGGTATGTGTTCTTCTGCAAAGTTTTAGATGTTGAGATTTTAAGACTCAAATTTCCATTACCTGATTATTCACAGTTAGCATTAAAGAGCAGGGCTTGTATGAGGTTGGGGAGTCAGGAGATATAAACGAGAAGATGGAAGACAGATGAGTGGTAGAAAACTAAACCTGCCTTACACGATTTGATCAGATGGGGGAGAAAACAGAGAATAAAGTGGAAGAGATTATAATGGCCCAGTTTGTTCTGGGTTTCCTGAGGTGGCATCAGAACAGTGGACTTCTGGAAAAATCACCGATGTTTGGGCTTGATTCATTACCAGGATCTTCAAGGCTTCCCTTCCTTTCATGCAATAATTATTTGTCGGCTGATTACCATGTATTACACACTGGCACAAGTTCTGAGAATACAACAGTAACTGCTTGGTTAGAAAAACCCTTGCCCTCCTGGAGCTTATAGACTGTCTAAAGGGAGGCAGTTGTCATGTGGCAGTTAAGGGAAAGGACTCTGGAGGGAAGGTGTCTTGTTTCAAATCCCAGCTCTGCTACAGTTGGCAGACTGACCTTGGGCAAGTTACTTAATCCCCTTGTCTCAGTATTCTTATCATTAAATTCTCATGATAATAGGCCCTTCCCCATAGGGTTCTTGTGAGGACCTCATAGGTAGGTCAGTACATGTAAGGTACCCAGAAAAATGCCTGGCACATAATAAATGCTCAATAAAAGTTAGTCATTATTATTACGCCTGGTTAATTCTCCCCTCAAGCTAGCCTTTCCAAGACCATCTTGGAAGTAGAGAAAGGCAGGTCATTTGCCCACTGCACCCTCTGCTTTCCTGCCCTAGAAGAGGTTTGCCTTTTTCTGGTGAGAACGATGTAGAGGGACTGAGGTCTCTAAGAGAACTTCAGCAGCCATCCTTACACCACTGCACAGCAGAATAAAATGAAAACAAAACAAAACAAAAACTCATGAAATTTCCTAATTCCAAACCCTGGACTTAATTTAGAACAGACATTCATTTCTCTCCTTTCCCCACCAACATTCCCCAAAGTTGCTCATTTCCTTTCCTCCATCATCATGATCACTGAGGTTTGGAAGATGTAGATTTTGGGTTCCCTTTGTAAAAGGTTTCCAGAAATGAGAGCATCCTTAAGAATTGTAAAGTTGTCATCACTCTACTTTAAGTAGAGTGTACTTTCTACAAAGATTAGCAGAAGGTGGTTAGAGTCTCATTTTATGAAACATAACTGAGTGTTCTCACAGAGCTGTGTTTTGTATGAAATGGGTCCCAAGGAAATTTTCAGCTGAGCTACCCAGTGAAGTATGCATTCCTGGGTGATGGATCAACTCCAGTAAATTGATCTGTGCAGGGAAGGGGATCTGTCTGGAACATAATAAAATCATGATATGTTAGAGTTCAACAAGACCACAGACTAGTAGAGTTTGGAAAAGAGGGAGGAAGTAACTTTACGTGGAGAAACCTGACAAGCACTAACTCAGCCACGTGACCAAGTTTAACCTCATCAGCATGTATCCCTGATACCATGTGATGATAATGGCCCTTCTGTAGTCTTCCTCCGTAACCCCTGTCTCAACACGAGAATATCAGCACCACTGAAATCGAGGGCCAATCTGCAAAAAAGCTGACCAGTGCTACTCAAATCTGTTAAGGTCATCTAGGACAGGAGCCTGTCACATACCAGAGGAGGCTAGGGAAACACGACACTGACTGTAATATCCTGTCCTGGATGGGATCCTGGAACAGAAAAAGGACATTGGGGTAGAACTGGTAAAATCCAGATCTAGTGTCAAGTTCAATGAAGAGCAATTAGCAATGTTGGTTTCTTAGTTGTGACAAATGTGCCATGGTGATATACAGGAAGTTAATAGGAGAAACCAGATGAGGAGTATATGGGAATTCTCTGTACTATCTTTGCATTTTTTCTGTGAATCGAAAAAGTGTTCTAAAATTAAAATCTTATTTCAGAAAAGGAGAGACCACAGATCAACCATTTGGTTCAGTCTCCTCATTTTACAGAAGAGGAAACTAAAGTTTAAAGAGAGGAAGTGCTTGCCCCAGGACACACAGAGACTAGCTTCCCTCTTATTCAGGACCAAGAGAAGATGGGATCCATTTCTCCCATCCAACGACATTTAGTACTGTAGTAATTTAGGTGCAATACTGGGCTAATGAGGCCAAAGTTATAGGTTAAATTTTTATGCCAATCAGTTGCTTTTGCATAGAGGAAAACTCTGCTCTTTGCCCACACAGTGATTATTGAAATTAATTTTGTCTATCCATCTTAGGTAAGTGCATAGAAAAGAACAAGAAGCTCTATAACCACCCTCCATCAATTCAAAATATGTGAACATCAGAATTATCTTTTTATATGGACACTATTTTATTGGATTAGTAGGTCATATGTAACTGAAGTCATATATATGCAATGTTTTTTCTATCGGTTTTACAATCTCTTCTCTCTTTTTTTTTATCCCAACCTTTTTAGCATTTGTGTTAAACCTGATCACTTTGTTGCCCAAAGCCTTATTTTCTATCTTTGAAATAGATTCAAGTTTTGTTTTAAAGGAAATGTAGACTGTGGGAAGCTTACTGAGCCTCATATAACCCCTGAAAATAGGTCTAAAATTTTTCTTACTATTTCCTGAAATGTCTTGCCAGGATATCAGGAGATGTGGGAAGAGAATATAGCAGTCTCTCAGTTTTTACTTTTCCCTCATGGTTTAAAATTGTAATTTTGATTCTTTCTTTATTCATTGTTAAGATATGCAGTTTATGTTAAAAATCTTTAATATATGAAAATTTTGATAAATCAATAAACATCAGCTGAACACTCTAGTAGAAACATGGGCAAAAAACATCAATAGGCAATTCACAAAAGAAGAAATGCAAGTTAGCAGTGACATTTTAAAATGTTCAACCCTAGTGGTAATTTAAAAATGTAAGCTAAAACACTGAAATATAACCTTGCCAATCAAAACGGCTTTTTTTTTTACTTTCCTTTTTTTTTTTAAATAAATGATGATATCAGAAGTTTTCAAGGGTTCAGGGAAATGAGCACTCTTGCATACTGCTGCTAGGAGTATAAATTGTTGCAAAATATTTGGACAGAGTGGTAATGTATATCTAAGGTGTTGGAAATGTTTTTAAACATTTTGATCCAGCAATTCCATGTTTAAAAAATTTAAACTAAGAAAAGGATCTGAATGGATTTGAAAATAACCATATTCAACATGATGTTGCATATATTATTAAGAAATTGGAAAGTATTTAAATGTCCAGCAAATAGGGATTGATTAAATCAATAACTATAATCTATATAATAGATAATGTTGTCATTAAAATAATGTTGTATAAGGGCGCCTGGGTGGCTCAGTTGGTTAAGCGACTGCCTTCGGCTCAGGTCATGATCCTGGAGTCCCGGGATCGAGTCCCGCATCGGGCTCCCTGCTCAGCAGGGGGTCTGCTTCTCCCTCTGACCCTCTTCCCTCTCGTGCTCTCTCTATCTCATTCTCTCTCTCAAATAAATAAATAAAATCTTTAAAAAAAATAATGTTGTATAAAAATATTAAATAATAAATATATTCATGAAGGAAATTATACAACTGTATCTATTATATGAGCTCATTTTTAGATGCCATTTGTATAAGTGAGGGCACAGGCTCTTTTTGAAAAGTTAGACCTGAAGAGTGATGGCTCTCCCACGAACTCACTGTGTGGTTTGGGACAAACTGCTAGACCTCTCGGAGCATCAGTTCTCTCATATGTAAATGGAAAATAACAATACCTAATTTGAAAGATATTATGACTATGAGTAAAGGGACTTTTATGAGTTAAAGTACAAATCATGTCCATTTCTAGAAATTATGTGCCCACTTATTTTTAAGTATTACTAGAGACTCACAGATTCTTTTGTTGTTGTTCAATGTTGAATCCATTACCATCATCATTCTTTTTGAAGCTCAAATTTGGCCAGTGGGAGCCCCTTCAAATTAGTTTCTGTGTCATTTTGACACGTCTTGCTTTTGACCACGGTATGTTTCAGGCTTACTTTGCCCTTACTTTCTCTGCCACACACCTAGAAACAGCTATTTCTGCAAAAAGTTTTAAATAGAAAATGTATTTAGAAACCTCAGTTTGGGCATAAAATACGCTCATTACTACTGAGGTGTCATTGTTTTTAAGTCTTTTAAGGGGACAAAGCGGGGATATGTACACATTGAACAAAACTTTAATATTTTATTACCTGCTTTGCTAACATGTGTGTATGTATATACACACATATGTATACCCCCACACATATATATCTGTATATCTGTATATTTTTAAAAGAATGAGTTCATATTTACATCCCTAATACTAATCCAATATCACAGAGTTCTTCCCTTCCCCCATTACACATTTTTATTTCCTTTTTCACAGTGAACTCTGTTCTCAATAACATCAGTGTTTACTCAATTGCTTATCGTACAAGACACACAAAATAGTATTAGAATTTCTACATCAAGACCACTACCAGAACGAAACCTACTAAGTAAAATTAAAAGTTTTTGTCCTAGAATATGTCCTTCTGAGGGTGTACAGTTATGTATTCAAAAGGATGAATCTTCCTAATACATAAAGAACTCTTAAAATTTGAGTCAAAGAGGACAAAAAAAAAAAAGAAAAACCAAACCCAATAGAAAAATGGACAAAAGACATGAACTGTATACAGTTCACAAAAAGATCTTTAAACATATGAAAAGATGTTCAGCTTTATTCATGATATAAAATAAAACTCCACTGAGATAACCCTTTCTAACCTATCTCACTGACAAAGTTTCACAAGCTTGCAACACACTGGGCTGGTAGGTCCACAGGGACGTGGGCACATTTGCACATTGCTGGTGGGTCTACCGAATCCTACACAAACCCTGTGAAGGAGATCCAGGCAGAGGAGCCACTTACCTTTTTTTTTTTAACATTTTATTTTATTTTTAAGTAGGCTCCATGCCCAACATGGGGCTTGAACTCACAACCCTGAGAGCAAGAGTCACACGTTCTACTGACTGAGCCAGCCAGGTGCCTCTTATTTTATTGTTTTTTTTAAGCCGCTTACCAATTTTTTTTTAACTTTCCTCTGTTTTAATGAAATTCCTCTCATTTCTTATTTTGTATGTTTCCCCCCACTTCTTTTTTAGAAAAAAATTTTTGAGTAGAGTGGGCACAACATTACATTAGTTTTAGGTGTTCAACATAGTGAGGCCTCTACATCCTTATGTCATGCTTACCCCAAGTCTAGCTCCCATCTGTCACCATACAACGCTGTTACAGTATCACGGACTATATTCTCTATCTTGATTTAAGGTGGCTTGTGGTCTGCCTATTGATTTTTAACAACACTTTATTTTTCTATTATTTTGCTGTTTTCTACCCCATTAATTTGTGCTTTATCTTTATTATTTCCTTTCTTGTGCTTTCAATTTTATTGCTTTTTAAGCTTTATTTTCATTTTTACGGATACAAATTTTCCTCATAAATGGTTTAACTGTATCCCATACATTTTGACACGTGGTGTGTTCATCAATATTTCTTAGAAATTTTGTAATTTTCGGTTGTATTTCCCCATTTACACAAGTTTTTTTTAATTAAAAAAATTTCCAGGTGAATAAGCTTTTCTGTTTTTAAAATTTTCTTATTAATTTCTAGTTTCATTTCACTGTGATCTGGGAATGTCTGTATTATTTTTATTTTATGAAACTCACTGAGGTTCCTATTGGGACCTAATATAAGATCAAATTCTGTGAATGTTCTGTGCGTGCTTGTGAATAAGGTATATTCCCTGTCAGGATGTTAAGTTCAATACATAGCCATAAGATTTTGCTTTTTTTTTGTCTTCTTTATACTTACTAAGTTTCTGTCCATGTGACCTGAGAGTGGTAGGAGAAAATTTCCTATTACCAGTTCTTTTTGTTTATTTCTCCTTGCATCTCTTGTGGTTTCTGCTTTATAAAATCAGTTATTGGGTTATTTATGCAGAGATAGTCATGGCATTTCATAGTGTATGTTCTCTGTTGCATTTTATGGTTTTTGGCTTGAGTTCTACTTCGCCTGAAATGAAGATTATAAGACTTGCTTTCTTACTGCTTCCATTTACCTGGTAAATTCTTTAATTTTTAGCCATTTCTGACTCCTTTGATTTCAGGTGTGTCTCTTGTAAACAGCAGAGAATTAGGTTTTGCTTTGTGATCTATTTTGAAAATCATTTCCTTGTAATACATGAGTTAAACCCATTTACATTTATTGATATGACACAACTGTACCATATCATTTATATGTCACAGTATTACGTTAATTTTATAGTATTTCTTCATGTCGTTTGTTTTCCTTGGTTTTTAAATTTTTCTTTTGGTATTTAAGAAGGTTTATATTTTTGTTCTATTGATTACCTTTATGCTATTACCTTTTATAATGCCCTTATTCCCCTGTGCTTGCTTGACCTACCATGTGGTTTGACAGCTTGAAATTGCATCTTGACCCTCTATGTGACAAACAATGAGCTTATCTGACTTTTCCCTTTTCTTTTCTCCTCTGTTTTAGCTGAATTCTATTACTTTATCAAAACAGGTAACATTTACATATTATTTTTCCATACCATTTTTCCATCTTTGTCCCCACCTTTGTTATAATCTTAAATCCACAATTAAATAGATCTAATTTTCACCATCAGTCCTTTTGCCAAAGATTCCTCATCATCTCAGTTGGACAGTGCTTGTTCTCTAAATCATAAATCAACAAACTTGAACCCTTAGTCTAATCTGGCACACTGCTTCTTTCCGTATGGCCCGCGAGCTAAGAATGGCTTTTACATTTTTAATAGTTGAAAAAAAGACTGAAAGGATACCAGTATTTCAGGATATGTGAAAATTTTCATCAAATTCAAATTTCAGTTATCCACAGAATTTTATTGGAATGCTGTCACACTCATTCATTGACATCGTGTCTATGGCTGCTTCTGGTGCTAAGTTGAATACTGTGACAAGACACGGTTAGGGCCTGCAGAGCTTGAAGTATTTACTGCTTGATCCTTCACAGAAAAGGTTTGCTGACTCCAAATCTAGTATGGCTGGTGAGTACAGGATTCCCGAAATTCTGGCCTGTTTACAACTGTTTTTCTATACCGTTACTAATTAAAGACTACGTGTTTGAATAGAATCCTTGGCCCATACTCCCTTTTTTGAGTTATTTGAAAACGTTGCTCTGTTCTTACTTTGCTTTGTCTGTTGTCAAGATGTCGGATGCCAAACCTGACTTTTCTTTCTTTCTCTCCTCTGTAAATGACTTATCCTGCTCCAAGGCCCAGGAGATTATTATTTTTTATCATTAAAGGCTACTTATTTTTCCTAAGATAAGACTTGGTGTTGGCTGTTTTGAATCAGATTGCCTGGGTACTTTTGGTTTTTCCATTAAATATTTGCAGTCAGGTCTTTTTATTTCTCAAAAGTGTTCTTTGATTATAGTTTTAAATATTAGTTCTCTTTCATTGTTTAGTTTTTCTTCATTGGGAATGACAGTTATATGTCTCCTGTAACAATCACTTTCTATGTCACAGTCGTCACTATTCTAGTGCCTTCCATCATTGTATCTCATGATATTTTCAGATCTTTTCTCTCTTGGTCACCATTCCATATAGTCTTCTTTTTCAAGATGATTTTTGTCTTTTTCTGAAATTTATTTCCCGAGTTCAGTCAACTCTGATTTTGCATCTTCCTTTTGCACATTTCTGTTCTGAGTTTTAAAATTTATCATTTGAGTGTTTTTTTCATATCTTCAAATATCTGTTTAAGGATACTGAAAATTAATGTATTTTGTTGCCATTTTCTTCTGCTTTGGGGTGGTTATTTGGAGAGGTTCTTTGTCAGCTGACAGGATTCTTATTTTTTCTTCTTATAGAAAACCTTGTGTGTATATTGTCTGCCTTTTTATGTTCATTCTGAAATATTTTCCTAGGTCAGCAATAACAGTAGTATGCCTATAGGAGTCAGGAGTTTGGGTGATTTACCAGGTTACTATGTTTCTTAGTTTGTATTAAAGTGCAATTTTATTTTTTTTGTTTTGATAAATTTTATTTTATAATAAGATACCATTTCCCTTATAATTTTTGACCTTTGATAAAATGCAGTTTTAAAAATCAACAGTGCTTTTTGGATAGGGGGTTTGGTATAACCCTTAATTTTGTGACTCACTTTTATTTCTGCAGGATCCTGAAATTCTACCTCTTGCTTCCTTCTTTCCTTTCACCATCAAGGCTTCAAGGGACATTCTTTCCAAGTCAGTTGCCCTATGCCTTCGGAAGTTGTGGTTGCCAAGTTACCAACTCTAGTTCTCTATGCTTTAAAGCACATTCCACATTTTTATTTTCAGTAGCCAGTGTTCTCAAATGCCAGGTCTGAGATCTGTTCCCAGTAGCTGTCTACCAAAAGTGGGACATCTTGTTAATGGGAATTTTATTTTATTAATTCTGCCACCGCTAAGCTTCAGCTCTCCTATCTTGTTCTCTATTTAGCCTTTGTCTGACTCTGGGCTCTGGCAGGGGCTATAGAGCTAGTTCTGCTTCTTTTAGGTGTTTATTTCTCTCCTTATGTGTAATTTGAAGTGTGTAGAATTCTCAATCTCCTACATATGCTATTGAACTGGCTCATGGGTGGTTTTATTTGCTCTATTTGTTGATTTGCATTTCTTTTTGGAGGACGAGGTAGATAGAATTAGATTTAAGGGATCAGTATTATTCTACAGAAACTCAGAACTCATTTATTAATATCTATTCTTATAGTTATAGAATATATATGTAGATAGACTTGGACATTGTGTATCCAGTACTGATAGGACATTCATTTGAAATGAATCTCTAAATAGTGCGGATGTGTTATAATTTTACCTGCCCAGTGTTCTTTATGTTCAATTCTACGTACATATGAGATAGTTGGCCACGCTCAGGGCTATCATGTGTAGCTGTGAACAGGGCAGATTTACTAATTGTGTTGTGATTGTGTTGTGTTTTCAGGTGTGTTTTCTGGCCCTACATAATTCTTCCTCCTGAACCTCTAATGATAATAAATTCATAATGATTATCTCATTTCTTTAGTCAAAGTAGTGATGGCAAATATATTTCAACTTCTGAGTAAACTCTGACTACACAATCTAGACTCAGCAGGAAAGAACATATGTTGCATTTGATTACTTGTATCTTCTATGGTTCTGAGATAGGGAAGTGATGACATTAATATCAGATATTTGCCATTCTTGGCTTCCAACTCTGTCTTCTCTGTTAAAATGCAAATAAATCTTAGGGAGATATAATATATTTTCTTTGTCACAGCCATTCTTACTTCAGTGTGAATTATCTTATTATACGGGTTGCAAGCTTAAATACCTGCCTGGAAGGAAGGCAGGTAATATGAAAGAGTGAAGAGGGAAGGATGGGTATTCTGATGTACTGGAGAGTTCATGGTCCTCTTGGAGGAGTCCCTATTTAGCTCTAGTCAATGATTGTCATTTTTTGCCACACAAAAGACTAGAATAGTGCCTGGCACATAGCTACTCAATAAATGCGTGGGCAAATGGGTGAATGCAGGCTTCAGTATGCCAGAAATTTCTATTTTTCAAGAGAGACTAGAAATTTTATGTAAACCAGAGATTTTACGTAAAATCTTTCTTTAGACAAGTTTTTAAATTAGTTGACAACGTTTAACAAATTCTATGTGTCCAAGAAAAACCTGTGTAGTTCATCAGATTCATTTCTGAGGTCAGGTTTTATTAGGGAGTAGAGGCAAAACTAGATTCCTGATTTGGGGGATGGAACAAAACAGGAGATTGAGAATGTAGGCTTTGGCAATGAAACAGAACAGAGCTAAAAGATGGAAAAAGTGACTGAGCTCATGACCTTGGCCTCATTAGCAGGAATGCTTCTGAGATAGTCACTGAGAAATCTAAATATTTTTGTTTCTTTTCTACCTACTGAAGTCACAAAAGACACATGCACTGTAATTTCCTATAAAAATAGGACTACATTCACCAGTCGACTATGTATACTAATAATTAAGTCTGTTTTGTTTGGGTCAAAAGACATACCTATTACTGGATTCCATAAACTCATTTTATCATTTTGGGGGGAAGTATATTTATGTATTTACTCTTGATTGCCCATTGAATCTCTTATTTTTAAAATTTAATTTCTCTGCCCCTCCCGCTAATGGGTTCTTATCTCTACATTTTATACTTCACTGATTTAAAAAACTAGATTGGTGCTTATCATCAAGGAGAGTAATGCCAGCTAATCCAAGGGCAGTATTTGGTTACGGAAATTAAACTAAAAATATACAGCAGTCAGGAACAGAAACCAAAGATACTAAATTGCTTGTTTGGGTTTTGTTCAATCTTGAGCAGGCTGTGTTTTAGGCATGACAAAGAAAGGTTCTATTTGTACCAGCTGGCTTTCAAATACTCCCACAGCCTTCTATGTTGGTAAATCTTAACTAGTGCCATCTCTGCAATGACCTCTATGATAATCCTTGAGCATTATAGCCTGGAGTTGCACTGAGCATGTGCAGTGCTTTACCACATTTTCCCACTGGCATAAAGATTTTAACCTCCAAAAAAACCAATTAGTTCACTTCGGTTCAAAATCCATCTGACCCTTCAACTACTTATGGACTGACTGAGGTTAGATTTACCACCAAGGTCAAAGATAGTAAAAATATCTCAGCTCTCTACGAGCTGGTGGGGAAACCACTTAATGATCTGATAACTTCAGAGGATTTGGATTCATTTGGATTCTGTGTCTGGAGGCAGCAAATGATCTTTAACAAAATGACTCCATTTCAAAAATTTCCACTTTCTTTCACAGCACAGTATACTTGTTCTTAATTTCTTGACAGCTGATATCTCTTTCATGCACTGTACAACTGGTATTAGCTTGGTTGTTTGTTATGAGTAAAATCCAAAATCTTGTATTTACCATCTCTAATATTATTTTCATCTAACTCCATAATTTTATTAGTTAATTCTGCAAAGTATCTGGAGATATGGTATACACAAAGGACACTATGCAGGATCATTGTGTGCCATATTTAATATTTATGTCTAATTACGATAAAATTCAAGATCAAAGGGAATCTAGATGCTTCCTTCAGTGAACAAAGGCCAAAACTGAACTAAAGTTGAAACAAGGTTGTCTACAACGTAAACAATGGGGCTGGCTGATTTGGTGAAATCTTTGAATATCAAAAAGCAAAATCTGCCACTTCTGTACTAGGTGGTAGAACAGTACATATTGCTTGCTGTCAAAATCACATTTGCATTCAGTTCTGGCCACAGCCACTAGTTTAGCTAAGAGCTCAGCAAGCTCTTCTGGTGTTCCATGCACATTATGATAGCCTTCGGTTTCCTACAAATTTAATTAGGAGACGAAACTCATTTAATATAAAAGAAATGGAATCAAGAGTTGCTTTTTTGTTTTTTACAAAGCACATATCCCATGTCTTTTCTTCTATTTAAGGATTTCCTATTGCCAGTTCAACCTGATGATAAGACATTTGTGAGGCCCTTCCTTAGAAACTCTCACGGTAAGCAGTTACTCTAGAAGTTAACTATAATGTGTTATATAAGGCCTACATTTCACTAGATTGGCAATTCTATGATGAGGTTTTTATCAGCAGAAAATTATGGTGGGTCATCTTGGACCCTCTTAATTTGTTCATTATTATCCCATAAAAAGATCAATAGAAACCCCAAGGAAGGAGCTCTTGAGGAGCCATACTGTGATCTGGAATTCCATATGGACTTGCCTATCCTGGGGGATCCAACATAATGCAGAGCTCTTATTTAAACATTATCCATACTTTGGTGGGCTTATGAGTCTGACCAGGGACCTTGTGAGATTATACCTAGCCAAGAATCTAGTCTTCCCTGAGCAAATTTCATCTGGAAGGAGTTCCTCATATATGTTTCTTGACTTGGTCTAAAATATATAAGGGAATTCACATTTTTTGCACATTTTTGTGAGTCAGAAATCTAAAATTCTGATGCACTACCATCCGATCATCTCATTTTAGCTATTAAACTTACTCACAGCCATATATCATCAAGGTGTCTAGACATTTGGACCAACATCTTGTTTAGCACGGCGTTAGCTTCCATCTCCTCTCTTCCTGCCTACGAAGTTTGATCCTTCGGCTGATCACTTCAAAAACTGTAATTTCCTTATCCCTTTGTCCTCTTGCTGCACCTCACCTGCCAGCTTCTACCTTGGTGCAAACAATAACTAGCCCTTATTTCATTTAATTGCTCTTCTTGAAACATTAGGTGTTTGGTTTCCCTACCTCAGCCCTTTACATTTTAGTCTCAGAACCTCTTTATGCTCTTAAAAGTTACTCAGCACACCAAAGAGACTTAGTTGATGTAGGTTATATCTAATCAATACTGACTGTATTAGAAACTGACTGATAACTTTTTACAAATATTTATCTTGTGATAAATAAGTGTATTTTACAAAACCACAAAAATGGCTCAGGTAAATAATGTCTTCATGCTGTTATGAACACAGTTTTACTCTGTGGACCCTCAAACCAGTCTTGGGGTCCCTAGTGGTCCCCAGACCACACACTGAGGACTTCTGTTCTATCACCACCATTTAAGTTTTTCTCCAACCTCTTTAGTTGCTCCTTCCCAGTCTGCCTACCAGATCCTTTTGTGCTTGGCCTTCTTGAATATTAGTGTTCACCTTAGTTCTAGCCTTCACACTGTTTTGCTTGTTCTAATCCCATGATTTTGGTGTTCTCACGGGTAGACACCTCTAAACATTCAGTACCAGCTATCTAACAATGTATGAGGTATCTTGACCTGAGTGTCTATTTTCACCCTTAAACCTCTTTCTTCTAACATGCTATCATGGCTAAGAGCATCACCACCTACCCAGTCTGTAAGCCAAACAACTCTTCTCTCTCCTGCCTCATCTAAACAGTCACTAAGTCAAGTGTGTTTTATCCTCTAAATACTTCTTGACTCCATCTTCTCCTTCTCCAGTCCCAGAAGTTTATGCTCTCACTCTCACTCACCTGGATTACTATGATAGTCTCCTAATTTGTCTTCATCCTTTCAATTCTTCAATTTCACAACCCCCATCGTCCTGCCTGCCAATTTCAACTTCCACATTGCCATCAGGTGATTTTTCTAAATGTAAATCTGAGCAAATAATTTTCCTGCTTTCATGAAAAACCATAAAAACACCCCATTTGCTCTCGGAATAAATTACAAGCTCTTTAACATGGCTTAAAATGCCTTTTGTAATCTGCTCCTGCTTACTACCTTCATTTCCTGCCACTCTCCCATGTCTTCCATTTGTGCTTTCTTGGGTTTTCCAATATACTTATATTTAACAAAACATATTGTACTTTTTCACCTCTCTGTAACGTGAATATTGCTAAGCCCCAAAAGAACGCATCTCCACCTTGTAAGATGCCACCTCTTAGTTTTGACTGTGATGAATCAGATATTCTGTTGCTGAGATTGGCCTTCCACACTCTGGCTGTTCTATATGAGAATTCAGCCATATTTCTGAAGTTTAAAATGGGTTAACCTGCCATCTGTTTCAAAGCCATTGCTCTAATTTAGTATATTCTTACTCACTTCAGAGTAAGTATAGCTTAACAACTTATGCAATGTGGGTCTAAAAATATTCCCCTAACATATAATATATATGTATTATATATATATATATATATATATATATATATATAATTTGGATGAGGAGAAAGTAAGTTAAACAAGAATGAAATTTCCTTTATGCAATAGAGTTCACATTATTTACTTTGAAATCAGAGGTTTCTTGAGAGAGATTTTTTTTTCAGAATTTGAAAGATTGACTCTTGCTATTCTAAAATTTCTTAAGCATGTAAAGCTCCAAAATTACTAACATGCTGTCCAGTCCACTTTTATTATGCCTTCTGGTGGATCTTTATCTATTTCACAATGCCTCATTTTAATTTCTCTGCCTAGGCTAAGAAAGTGCTGTATAGGAAGTACTTAGTAGGGTGACTGCCTCGCCTTGAGACAACAAAATAATCTCTTTTTTTAAGATTTTATTTTTAAGTAATCTCTACACCCATTGTGGGTCTCGAACCTACAACCCCGAGATCAATAGTTTCATGTTCCACATGCTGAGCCAGCCAGGTGCTCCTCCCCCCCTTTTAAACAAATAATCTCTTGATGCAAGACATATGTTTAGTACTCACTACTCATTCACCCAAGAAATTATCTCTCTTACTCTATGTTTTAAATCCACAGCATGCTAGAGTTCCAAGAAAAAAAAAAGTAAAATATTTGCCTTTCATTAAAATGCCTTCATTTTGAGCAATATGTGCTAACTGCAGTTCTGCAAGTTAGTTGTAGGTGATACAGGTTCTTCCTGTCATTTTAGTATGTTTGATTTGGATTGAATTTATACTTTTATTTATGACAGGTAAGAGTGCCACTTAACATAGTGGGGTAAAACTTATGGGACATATTACACCAAAAGGGGGTGTCAGATGAAAATATATTTTTTTAAAAAATCAGAAGAGTTCTGATAAATGCATGGATGGAAGATTTATAATTAGACTGAAGTTATACCACCATTTCCCAGATCCCTTCTTAGAGAGATTGCTAGAAAGTTAGTAGATTCATGGGTAGGAGGCAAAGCCAATGCTAATGCAGAAACTGTTGTCGTTATCATGAATGGGTTCAGGAGAGTGAACTGGAAGAAGTAAAGTATTAAACAGGACACCAAAAGGACTGATAATAATCTATAAGGATAAAGTAAAATGCTTTTTAGCATTTTATGCTGAGTCATTTCTTGATTGTTATAAGCTCTAACGTCTTTTAAGGAAAATGTGTTTCAACACAGATATGGCCTCCAGATAGAAATACAAAACCATTTGAAGGGTCAAAACACCAAGGAAAAGGAAAATTGCTAAAATAAATGTAAGGTTACAAATATTTTAGGTTAGGCAGAAGGAAACAACAAACCCATTAGATGATTCTTGTGAAACAGACATTCCAGCTCTGAAAAAATTGTTTTAGATGACTTTGGCAAGAAGGGAAATAAAAGTAGTTCATGTTAGGATAAATTATATGCTCATTATGCTTACCTTGGCTCAAATTAATAATCCTAATAATAATTCTGTTTCACTGATAATAATCATTAATCTTGATTTAGACCTGCTAAGCAATGTCCTAGACGTTTTACATGCTTCATTTCATTTAATTAAAAAGAAAATCCATGGGGAAGGTATTATCAACATTCCCATTTTATAGACTAGGCAACTGAGGCACAGAGGCATTAATGAAATTGCTAGAAAGTGACTGAGATGGCTTTTGCTAAACATGTTTATCTACATTTAGTAAACTGTGTCAACGGGCATTGTGTATTGAGATTTAATGGGGGAAAACCCTCCGTTTCTATTCTTTACATTAAAAGAAAATCGAAGTTGTTGAATTTTCTGAAATCAAAATTTGCCGTATTCGGTTTTATTTCTTCACTGTATTGTGAGGTAGTTACACTTTCTTTGTGAAGAAGGCAAAATGAACACATTCCATTCCTCTCATTCTATCTCCTCCAGCATTTCTTACTCCGCTGTAGTAACGGCCTCAGAAAGCAGGGCAATTTGGATCAGGGTAAAGGAGGCACAGGAAAATGCTAAATCAATGTTATCAATTTTGGTGCAGAGAGCAAAGTGAAGTAAGCCCTTTGCCCTCTTGAATAGTTTCATCTCTAAACTTTTGATCAGAGTACTGGGCTCAATATTCTCTCTCCCCTAATTCTGTATTAATACCCATTCTGGTCAACATTCCACATGTGGGCTATATAGCATGTCATGGCAAGAATTGTGGACTTAAATTATTTCATCTATAGAGTTTGGACACTCCCTACATACCCTGAGGGTGGTATGAATCGCTTCTAATTTCATGGCGAAGGAAAAGGAACATCCATGTCATTAACTGATGGTATTGGTTTTGAGAGCCAGAAATCCCTACTCTCCTCCAACTCATTCAGCACAGCAGCCCATTTGACCCCAGGCACAATGTACTCCTGTGAGTTTCTACTGCCTCTTATAGAAAGTGCTGACTGTGGAGAAACTTGATCAAAACATCAAAGATTACAAGAGAAGCTGCATTTATGCCCTTCACAACCACTGATGAAGTACCTTAGCCTCGCCTTCTCTCGATGCCTTGCATATGGTCGTCTGTCTTCCTGACTACTACTTCATATGGCTTATTTGTAAATTCAAGCAAATGTGCTTCTGACTGGCACTGATACATCACTGATGCCAAAACATCAGAGAGGATGAAGCATAAGGACATATTTTTTGATTCACATGGAAAATAGTACAGATTTATGGGGAAGTGATGACAATAGCCATTCCATGATGTCTTTACATAATCAGTATCTTTCCATGCCTCTCTTCACCAAATTTTATGACCTCAAAACTTATTTAAAGGAATTACTCTCTTACTGACCCAAAAGACATGGTGGGGATGGGGCTGGTTGCCTGAATGACCTAGCTCTGTCTTTTCACGTGCTGAATTTCCAGTTTTCCAATGACCACTTACAGAGCTGTAATGCACAGAACGTCTACTGATGTCCCATTGATATCGATGTGATTTCCCCCAGTGCACTGAGGGCAGCACAGCACACAACCATTAGTATCTAAAGGTTATGTATAATGGCTCAGAGAGGAAAATGAAAGAGCAGAAAGGAATTTGCACGGGAAACAGAAGCAGTAAATAAATAGTTTCAGTGTAAGATCTTACTTGGGTTATACAGCAACTGCAAAGGGGGGTTGGAAAAAAAAAACGATGACTCTTACAGACTCAGCAAGAGTGGAGAGTGAAACAGTTTCATATTTTGAAATGTAATACTTTTTTACTTCAACCGCAGCAAGCCATTTGAAAATCATCTTGTATGTTACAGTTCTTATGTGACATCTTTCACCCACATGCCTACTGATGAATTCTTATTCTACCCTCCTGAGGTGGTTAGCAATACAGCACAGATGGGGTAAATTGAGGAAGGGATTTTAACGGGCTTATCCAAAGTCACACAATGTTCAGTTCATGACAGAACTTGGGAAAAAGTTACGGTGTTAGCCATTAACCTCTCATTTTGAACCCATTTCAACCCACTGTGCTACAGCATTTAGCCTGATATTTCTACATCTAAAAAAATCACACAATAAATGATTTCAGTGGATATCTCTCACCAATCAACACAGCTTAGCTGCACACACGGTTGCAGTAGATGACCTGGTAAATGTAATTTATTTTGTAATTTAGTAAGAAAAAAATTGTCTGGTGGATTTATTTAGTAAACCAAGGAGTCCGTGAGCTGCAGTTTACTGGAGTGTTAGAGGGGCAGCAAGACCTAGTGCTGAAGAGCATGGGCTCTGGAGTCAGTCCACTCTGGCTTAAAGCTCAGGATCCCCACTTCTCAGGGATGCGACCTCTTAATCTCAATATGACCCTTATGGGACCTCTTCTCTTTGCTGTGCCTCAGTTTACTCATTTCTATACCACATATAATACTGAGACCTGCCCTTAAGGATTGTTGTGAGAATTAAATGAGCTAACGAGTAAAATGCTTAGCTTTAGTCATTTTTGTCAACAAAGGTTCCTGATAGGATTGTTATGTGCCAGGCACTGATCTTGGTGCTCGGATACAGCCGTGAACAAAATGGTTAATTCTGAAAACCACTGAGTTTTAATAGTGAATAACAGTTATAAGGAGAATGATGATAACAACAATAATAATATTTAACATTTATAGTATACTTACTATTTTTTGGGTACTATTCCAAGTTCTTTAGTTATATTAACTCATTTAATTCTCATAACAACTCGATGTTATAGGTACTGTTTTAGGCCCATTTAACAGATGAGGAAATGGAGGCCTTTAAAGGTTAAATAATTTGCCCAAGGTACCATGCCTAATAAGGGGCAGAGGTCTGAAAATCCATGTTCATAATGACCGCACTATATTACCTTACTGTCATGTCAAAATCATATTCTATTGTTCACCTTATAAAAGGGTAGACTTTGAAATGACTGAAATGTTCTATTTTCACTTATGAAATGAATAAATATATAAACTAAATAAACAAGTCTCAGAGTATATAATACAAGTTTTGATACCAGAGTGGCCATTATAATAAATTTAAATGGATATAGGCTTGGACACCATCTAAACCTATTAATAAAGAGCTTGCTGTTATCTGGATTTGTTTATACCAGGGGTTAAGTCTTATATCTAAAACATTATCTCTCTACATAGTAACAGTTAATAGAAGATAACCCATAAGATAAGAGTTTGTCTCATAATTGAACAAGAACATTTAAAAGGGCCTCTAATGTATTTAAACTTCTCGAATTACTCCCTGTTTTGAATGATTCATATTAAAACTGTGTTTGTATTACAGTACTTTCTCATCCCCTACCTTCATTCCTTCAGCATTATTTATCATTACAGGTTATTACAAACCAAATAAACATACATGTTGGGTTATCCTAAAATGTCTGAGATAAAAGACACATTTTTGATATTGTAGGTAATGTTATCCACATTTAATAGAAGCATTGTTCAAGTGTATTCAGATTGTACAATAAACATATAAAAGAGATGATTATGAACATCAATATAGGCTATGATCCTATACTGTTGACATTATCAGTGATTTCCCTACAAAATAAATCTATTAACTCAGCAGCCCCTGTTCTATGACTCCCATAAAACCAGTTATGGGAAATTTCTTATTGTTCACATTTTGAATAAATCAGAATACACCAAACTTCCCTTATTATTTATAATTATAAGAAAGTCTAAACCCATTTTAATCTCCTTCTCAGAATCATATTCATTGTATCCTCATGGGTAATTCTGCTTCAATTATGAAACAGGGTTAAACCTGAAAAGAAGTTACTAGTGCCATACCTGGATAGAATTTTTTTTCCTACCATGATATTCCATTCATTCTAGGAATAGTGCTTCTACTAAGTACACGTTTCTTAAGTTAATTTACATTTTAGACTGCAGAACCACTCAAGCAAGGAAATTAATGTTCAGTCAAAATAAAATGCCATCCAGAAAAATCAATACAATTTGCTATCAAGTGAGGGTGACTTTAATCAGAGTGACTCTAGAACAATATTTTTCTTAAACGTGTTGAAAGAGTGCTTCACAACTGTTTTCTCCTTTACCTCCCCATAGTATCCATATAATTCCACAGCCGAAAAATAAGAATACATTATTTTTTAAATCCCAGTGTAAAACTGAATTCTTGGGGAGAAATTATACACTGGATTTTCTGATAGCTTCCAAATAACTACCACTTTAATGAAATTGCTACCTGAAAATCTGGTAGCAGTATCATTGTTTAACTATAATTTAAGAAGCTATTGTAGATTGGTACTTATGACTTCTAGTGAGAAAACCATAACAACCTTTTAATTGAAGGGAAAATGGTTAACTACAGTAATTGCAATCAATAAGACTGTGTTAGTATAAATATTTCTTCTCAAAGAGCATTCCTTACTCTCCTCAGCAGTATTTAAGGGTAGGAAGTGCAAAAAAACAAAAAACAAAAAAACCCCCTTAATTAGAAATCCATTTGTTATTTATAATACTAAGCCTTGGTTCAAATTTTAGGTCCCAGAGTTAAGAGAGAATCTTCCCCTCCCCCAACCTCCACCACAAGCAAAACAACACCACATCAAAAACTAATGATGTATTGTATGGTGACTAACATAACATAATAAAATAAAAAAATAGAATTGTTGACAAAAAAAAGACTTTGATTAAGAAGAAAACAGGCATGGAAAAAAGGGCTTACCAATCACGTAGGCTAGCAACAAGGCCAAAGTCACTGTGATTGCAGTGGCGCTCAAGGCCGTGCACTTCCAGTTGCAGCACCTGTAAGGTTTGTTAAAGGTAAAGGCAGGTCTGGAAAAGGTGCTTCGAGGAAGTGGCCTGGGAGGGGGCGAGTACACAGTATTGGACGTCAGCGGGTAGTTCTGACTGGCCGCACTGAAGATAGCCGAGGAACCAGACCCATGTTTAAACAGGAAATGCCTGCAAAAAGGAAACAGACAGTAGAGCTATAAAAACCAAAGCCTAACTAGCCTGGCTAATTGAATTTAAATAAAAAAAAACAAAGCCAATTGTTACAAAAACACAAACTCCACTCATTTCCAACAATCACACTGACAGAGCTCAGGAAAACTGGCAGAGTCTCAAAATTTTCATATACCTAAGACTTAATTCCAAATTGCCTCTGGTGGTCTCCTTTTGTTTTCTCATTTAGACCTTTAGGAGGCAGAAAGAGATCCTCTGTTCCCTGACTTGCTGGCTAGTGAATTTCTCAGACTCTTAAGTGTTGACATTCACGTTTGATGTTACTCGTTATCCTGCTCCTTTTCATTAAATATGATACTCAAGAGTTGATTCAAAAACAAATGAGAAGTATCATCAGGCATTTTTGAAATCTGAATGGTCTAGAAACCAGTATATTTAGTTAGTGATTAGCTTTCACAGACATATTTTCAAGCAATATTCTATTATAAAAATTGTCAAACATACAGCCAAGTTGAAAGGATTTTATGCAAACACACATATACTTACCAAGTAGATGCTACAGATAACATACGACTATATTAACTTTATCACATATTTATCCATCTCTCCATTCCTGTCTTCATCCATCAGTCCATCTTAGTTTTCAAGCATTTCAAAGTAAATTGCACACATCAGTATACTTCCCTTCCTTTTAACTTGCATATTATCTAGAGTTCAATATTTTTTTACAGATTTTTAAATGTAAAATTTATATGAGTTGAACTCTTTTAGATTCCACATATAAGTGGTATCATACTGTATTTGTCTTTCTCTTTCTGACTTATCTCACTTAGCATAATGTCCTCAAGGTCCATCCAAGAACCCATAAAAACAGAGAACAGAAAGGTGGTAACCAGGGGCTGAGAGGTCAGAGAATAGGAAAGATGTTTAAGGGTATAAACTTGCAACTAGTAGAGAAGTAAGTCCTGAAGATCTAATGTACATTATAGACAACTGTATTGTATTATCATCATCAAGCTCGCTAACAGAGATTTTAATTATTCCCACCACAAAGAAGAAATGATAATTATGTGACATCATAAAGGTGTTAACTAATGCTACAATGGCAATCATGTTGCAATATATAAATGTATCAAATCAACATGCTGTACACTTGAAATTTACATAATGTTATATGTATGTTTCAATAAAAAAAGTATACATGATGAAATGCACAAATTTTAAGTATACATTTGCTCAGATTTGACAAATGCAATCATCTGTGTAACATAAACCCTTAACAAGATACAGAACATTCCCATCACCCCAGGAAGCTTCCTCCTGCCTTTCTAAGTAAATCCCTACTCTACTTCCCCCAGGTAACCACTATTTAGCATTTTTTCTACCATGGATTAGTTTTGCCTGTTCTAGAACTTCACGCTACTGTCATGTCTGAATTACTATAGGATGATTACTGACTGCTCATGACTACTGCAATATGGATATTTCATAAACAGTACTGATTTATGGACATGGAAGGAGCTGCCAAAAACAAATACATTAAAGTATGTTTTGGTGCATACACTTTACACTTACTGAGTGCTATGTGCCATGCATTGTGTTAAACACATAATCTCAGCTAGTCTTTGCTCATATGAAATAGGCTATATTATTATCCTCATTGTGCATTTAAGGAAATGGAGGCCTAAAGAGGTTTAAAAAAACTTGCCTACATCCTCCTAGTACATGAATGACAGAGCCAGAATAGGAATCCAGGTCACTCTGGCTCCAAAATCCTTAATCTTAACCTCTCTCTGTGCTGCCTGGAGCAGTAAAATGCACTGCTAAGTAGAACACATTCTGGTGCTACATTTTAATGTACTACAACATGAAACCCCTCCGCTAAATAGAAAGCCAACATCACCTTGTCACATAGGACCAAACGTATAAATCGTTAAGACCATTTTAAGTCTGATTTCCAACTTCCACTTTTAAAGAACAAAAGCATAGATGTTTAGAGGAAAAAACAACTGTTTAATCTGCCAGTTAATGAAAAATCTCCACATTAGAGAATTTTGCATTAGTATCATGAGGGTAAAGGTTATTTAAAGGGCAGGACTGCTGAGAGTAGTACACATTCACAGGCCTTTCTGGAGGACGACTTGTCATTAGTATCAGAAGACTTTAAATATGCATATTCTTTGCCAAATAATTATGCTTACAGGAATTTATCCTTAGGAAATTATGTGTCTGACAATGTATAGAACAAGTCGTTCATTGCAGTGTTACTTGTAATAGCACAAAATAAACACCCAAGTGCTCAATAATAAGTACTTCATTAAGTACATTATTTTACAACACATAGTAGAATACTCTACAACCATTACAAATTGTACTGTAAAAGAAGATCTATTCACTAAGAAGTGTTTAAAGATATCACCAAGTGAAGAAAGGTAGGCTTCAAAACAGTATGGGCAATAGGATACAATTTTTTTTAAAGATTTCATTTATTTATTTGAAAGAGAGAGAGCGTGTGCACAGAGGGAAAGGGAGAAGCAGACTCCCCGTTGAGCAGAGAGCCCAATGCGGGACTTGATTCCAGGACCCTGAGATCATGACCTGAGCCAAAGGCAGATGCATAACTGACTGAGCCACCCAGGTGCCCCAAGATACAATTTTTAAAATAAAAAAATATATATGCTCATGTAAAAATAGTAACTTGTGTTACCTTTGGGTATTTTTTTGAAGTTTTCTGCCTTGAGTTTGTATTGCCTTTGTAACAAGTATCAAAAAGAAGGGAGGTGGGGTGAATGGAAAAAATGCACTGTTTAACACCAACCATATGCATAGTTGGTTCTGTTTATGTGAACATGATTTATTGAGCACCTAGAAAGTCTAGGCACCAGGCACTTTATGTGCAATATTTTGATCCTCATACATCTGTGAGGTTTAAACTATTATTCTAATCTTACAGATGATGAAACAGAGACCAAAAGAGGTTTTTAGCAGGAATAAAGTGGTGGTAATGGTAGTTATCATAATAATGATAAGTGCTCACTTGTGCCGGGCACTGTTCTAAGTAATTAATAAACTCTTATATCATTTAATCTTCACAACAACCCCATTAAAATAAATATTTCCATTTACAGATGAGAAAACCAATGCACAGAGAGGTCAAGTTGTCCATGGTCCCCACAGCTAGTAAGTGGTGAAGCTGAGTTTCAAACACAAGCAGGCAGGCTCCAGAGCCATTGCTCTAAACCACGACATTACGGTGCACTCTGCTAGGATGAGGCAGGTCGTGGATACATTAAGATTTGAATGCAGACCTGTTAGGGCACAGAAGAAGCATGTGGGTAATACTGAACTGAGCCACAATTACCCTGTTTCCCTTGGGAACAATGACGAACATGAAAATGATGGCTAAAGAATCACAGAGTTGGAAGAAGAGATCTCAGTAATCATCTAATTGTCCAAAACCCTGATTTTGCAGTTAGGGAAACTGAGGCCCAGAAAATGAAATGGACTCCCTAAAAGTAACATAGGTACTTAATGGTATAAATGAACTTGGAATCAGGGACTTCCAAAAGAATGTATTTCCTCTGCCCTAGGCGACCTGCCAACCAGTCTTCACCGAACTACCACCAGGTTCTAAGCTCCTGCATTAACTGATCCAGGCTAAACAAATATAATCCCTTCAAACAGTGCTACATAATACTTGTCTGTTCTGAATGTCACATGTTCTTATAGTAAGTTTTAAAGACCATCTTAACTATTTTGGATGAATGGGGAAGCATTACAATGAAGCTACCCTTAGTTGTTAAGGAGGCAAGGGAGTTATTGCTGCTTCTAAAAGTACCTGGCGTATCCCCAGAATGGAGAAAGAGTATATAGCAGAAATAAGGATAAATATACCAAAAGAGTGACTTGCAGCATTATGCTCCTTCCATTTAATTATACTTCCTATTTATTTATTTATTTATTTATTTATTTATTTGAGAGAGAGAGAGAGAGAGAGTGAGGGAACACAAGCAGGGGGGAGATGGAGAAGCAGGCTCTCCACTGAGCAGGGAGCCTGACATGGGGCTTGATCCCGGGATCCTAGGATCATGATCTGAGCCAAAGGCAGATGCTTAACCGACTGAGCCACCCAGGTACTTCCTCTTTAGTCCCTGAAACGGTCTCTTCCATTTATAAGGAGGTGAATTTCTTCTTTACCATCTGGTTAGCGCTCCCAGCCTATGTTTCCCTGCCCCCCCAGCTATCTAATTTACTAGTGAGCAAGACATATAGCGCTTTACAGACGGCAGAGTAGAGCAGCCTCCCCATCTCCTTAGCACTACCTGGCGGTTACTCTGGGTGTGACAAAATGTCACTTAGGTATAACCAGTCCTGACAGGGACACCCTGATATATTCCTGTGGGATAAAAGGGAAACCCAGCAGTATGGGGTGCTTTTTGCCCAGTGATTGGAGATAAAATCTTCAATCCTTTGCATATTTATGAAGGAGAACAATCGGATTTTCGAAACAATGTAAGTGGCCCCATATGTTGGCTATTGATTTGGTTTGGTATATCATTAAGGGGGAGAATAAAGACAAAGACAGAATTGTTGGCTATTATGATGGCAATTACAAGCAATAATCAATATCCCTGAGCACTGTAATTTCATCGTGATATACACTAAAGGATTTCCAAATGCAGTTTCATAAGTAAAATATTACAGCATAATGAATAAATTCAGCAGTCGCAGCAGAGCAACATTTAAACTAATTCATATTTGAGTGGAATCCAAATCACAGTCCTCAGTGAGGGTAGATAATAAAATGAGTTCATATACTAAGGTTCCTGTTTTCCTATTAACAAGCTGAGATTAAGATTCTATGCTCAAGTGATCTATACTTTGATGTGGATCATGAAAAACAGCGCTGCAAATGCTATGTATTGTCAAAGGCTTTGCAGTCCATTGTTGGAAAGTGAAACTACTGCCTAAATGTGTTTTCATAGTTCCTGAAAAAAGTAGGAGCATAAAGACAAATGCGCAGCGCTAGACTTCAGCTATGTGCTCATAAAATCAAATCATCTGTCTAAGCACATTGCTTTTCCCTGGGGACCTGAAGATATACTAAAATGTTGCTATCAATTTCATACAATTGGGTTTTTTGCACAGAGCAAATGATAAAAATGCAGTTCAAGAGTTTATGTGTAAGTAGTACTCTCCTTTGCATCTGTTTTAATATTCAAGCTCAAATTTAAAAAGGAAAAGTAAGATATTGCCAAAAGGAAATGGGCATATAAGGAAATTGAAAAAAAATATCTTCAAGACTGATGAGACCCAGTGGTGGTAAGTGGGAATATAATAAATGCTCCTGTAAGGATTTTAAAATCATCTATAAAAAAGGGGAAAATGTACTCTCTCTTCTCAAACCCCACATGCTACATAATTCTGAGGGTATCTGTTAGCACTAAATAATGTGATTTAATGTGGCACTTAAAATTCTATAGGAAATAGACAGAAATCTACAGCTTTCTAAAAACAGATGCATAAATATCCAATGAAGTTTTTCTTTTACATCTTCTAAACATGCTTATGAGACGAATATCTAAACCTGTATTCCCTTAGCTATAAGCATTTGACTCATTTTTATAACCAGAAGAAGGAATTCAACTTATTTCCAGTTCACAGCTGAGGGTGATTTAAGAAAATAAAATAAAACAGAAGACTGCAATGAAAAAGCCTTGAGTCAAGTTATTACGGCCAAATCACATTCAGATAGAATTGTGGCATTTAGACATTTTCTCGTTTTAAGAAAATTATTAAATGCATTTTTATTGTGATAAAAAACTACAAAATATAAAACTTATCATCCTATTTATTTTTATTTTGTATTTTAAGTGCGTTCCACGCCCACTGTGGGGCTTGAACACACAACTTTGAGATCAAGAGTTGCATGTTCTACCGACTGAGCCAACAAGATGCCCCCATCCTAACTATTTTTAAGGGTACAGTTCAGTAGCATTTATTCACACTGTTGTGAAACAGATCTCCAGAAATTTTTATCTTGTAAATATGAAACTCTATACCCATTAAACAATTTCCTTTTCCCCCTTCCCTTAGCCCCTGGGAACCACCACTTTGCTTTCTCTTTTTACGAATTGGACTAGTTTAAATACTTCATATATGTGGAATCATACAGTATTTGTCTTTTTGTAGTTTTATTTCGTTTAGCATAATGTCCTGAAGGTACCTCATGTGTAGCAAAGGACAGGATATCCTTCCTTTTCAAGGCTGAATAATATTCTGTTACATGTATATACCACATTTTCTTCACTCGTTCATCTATCCATGCACATTTGGGCTGCTTCTGCTTTTTGCTCTTGTGAATAATGCTGCTACGAACATGGGTGTGCAAATATGTCCTTAGATCCTTTTTCAATTCTTTTGAGTATATGCCCAAAAGTGGGTTTGTTGGATCATACAACACCTCTATTTGTAATTTTTTGAGGGATCGCCATACCATTTTCCATAGCGGTTGCACCATTTTACAATCCCACTAATAGTGCAGAGGGGCTCCATTTTCTCTACATCTTTGCTAACACCTGTTACTTTCTATTTTTTTTTTTTTTTGATGGTAGCCATCCTAATGGGTGTGAAGTGACATCTCATTGTGGTTTTGGTTTGCATTCCTCTGATGACTGGTGATGCTAAGTATCTTTTCATAGGCTTGTTGGATATTTTTATATCATCGTTGGAGAAATGTCTTTCATAGGTATTTATTCTTATGCCTCCAAAAACATGAGAAAAATTTTAAAACATGCCATGCTGGGTCAGCCCCATTTTCTTCTCTGACAAGAACACCTAGTGTTATTTTGCAGAAAAGTATGGTTACTAGTCAAGATTATCAACCTCAACATCTCTAGTTTGTCTTTTGTAGCCCATTCCTGATGCTCCTTTTTAGGATAAATACTCCCCCAAAGAGTATTTATCCAAACTCTTCTTGAACCTCAATGGAATTACCAGCTTGGACAACCTCCTGGGGTAACAAATTGTATTTCTCTCCTAACAGTTACATAAGGGAGGGTTTAATTTTATTTGCTCAAAGGTTCTTTCTTCCAAATTTTAAGCCACCCCTGCCCATATATCCCCTCCAAACATTACATACTAAGTGTTTATAAAAAAAATCTATACCCTCTCCACATTGTTTATAATTTTTAAGATTCTTTTTCTTTTTAAAGAGTTTCAGGATACCTATCTAAGCCTTAATTTTTCTAGGTTTAAGCATTAGTTCTACAGTTTATCCTTGAATGGTAATGCTCTATGGTCTAGACTGATATTGTAATTTTGCAAGTGGGGTAGTTAGTAGCTAACAGGAGAGTTCTTTTAAAAATCTTTTTGTGACTATTATTCCCACTCTTCTTTTAATCAGAATATCCATCCTGCCTGTATTGTATATTCCTTGAGAGCAGGACTAAGTCTTAATTTCTATGTGTGTTGTCTCATACTTCAAAGGTACTCAATGAATATATATTGATTTGTATGACGCTTTTGCTTCTTCTAAAAGCCTCTTGATTCACTGTGCAAAATGAATGAGGCTTGGGAACCCTAAGATAAATTTCACTTGTGAGCAAATATCTCTTGGTTTGTTGAATGTAAAGGGACAACTATAAGCTTTCATTTTGTTTTCACATAATCTAAAAGGAACAAATCAAAGAAATAGTTGATTCATATTTCATCTCTTTTTGTAAGACATTTGGGTAGTGAAAGAATTATTAATAAAAAATACTAATAATTAAAAATAATTGCTGCTAATAATAATGGCAACAGCAACGACCATACACTAAACCACATCTATGTGCTAGGCACTCTGCTAAAATACTTTGTGCTTCTTTCTCACTGAATCCTCACAATAACCCTATAAAGGAAGGTGATATTATGCATATTTTACAGCTTAGGAGGCTGAGAATCCCGCTATTAAAGTTAAATAAATTTCCCAAGGTCACACAGCTGGTAAGTGACAGAGGTGGGAATCTACTTCAGTTTTGTTGATTACTAGACGTAAGCTACATGACAGTAGGAATGTCTGTCTTATTCACTGCTGTATCCTCTGCATCTAGAATGGTGCCTAACAAACAGTAGGTGCTCAATAAATATTTTTAAATTCATGCATGAACAATAAAACCCATTTACTTAACCACTGTGCACATATTAACTCATGACATCACTGATATCACTCATAATGTTAATCACTAATGTAACAAAATCTTAATTCACATGATCATTTGGCATTTTCTCCTCAAAGTGAATATATATAAGTTTAGTATTCCACTAAAGGTGTTTTTATGGAAATATTTGTTTCAAGTCTTAAAATTACAGAAATGACAAAATGATATCAGGAGGGTACACAGTGAGCTAACTGTCATGTCTCCCTTTTTAGAATATGAGAGACATCAGAACATCTTTTATGTAATAGTGTATTGGACTTTCCTATATAAATTAAAGATTTCTGTAACAGGATATTCAGAGGTAAGTTGGAGCTAGGTGTTCTGACATAGATATATAAAGGCTGGAGAAAGAAAATATTACATATTCTGTTTGATCAAGTTGCTTTAGTAGACCCCAAAATAAATTAAAATAAATAATCATCCTCTACTTTATAATAATGCCCTTTAAGACACACTCTCATTCTCGTTTTCTAAGTTAGATCCATGCTCTGTAGATGTAACTTTAATTTAAAAAATTTTTATTAAAAAACCCTACACCAGTTGAGGGGTAAATATCAAATTAATATTTTCTATTAATGTAAATGTTCCTGTATGAAAAGGCTCAGGCCAATACATAAAAATTATTTACCCAGATAAGTAAGCTTACCAATTTTTCATTTTCTTTGTACTTAATAGTAATTTAGTTCCTAAGGTATGCTGTGAAAGCTGTAATCTCTCTTCAAACTCAAAAAAACTTAAAAAGCTATTGGTGGGTGAGATTTTCAATCTTCTTATGATTGTATACATCATTTCCATGAAGGAATAGTGGAATGTCACTCCAGAGTTTTCAGTAGTTCATCTCCCAACAGGGACCATTTTAAATGGGAATAGACATGTGACCAAGGCAAAATTTATGGGTACATGTTTTAAATTAAACCAGACCCCAAATTTCCTAGGATTTAAAAAAAATTCTTGATTTTGGAAAAAATTTAAATTATATTTCTCTTTACAAAAACTCAAAGTCTATTCCCAATTTTACTTATCAGAGCAACCTGCTGGTTTTGTAGAATTGGTTTCACTGGTTACTTGGCTTATTTATTTATTTTTCTTTTTAGAGAAGTGGGTAGTGGGTAGAGTATTCTATGCCTTGATTACTTTTTTATTCATCTTCATTTTCTATAGATATGCATTTTCCTCATTTATTTTATGAGCCAGTCGACATGGCATACGTTTCTGTATGATTTATTTTAATTGAATTGTAATCTATTAGCAAGGACACCTGATTTTAAAGAAAGAGTATTTCAAAGGAGTATAATAAGGAGAGAACATAAGCATTTCCCACTAAGCTCTTCGGTTGAAAATACAGATTATCATTCTAATGCACCTTTTGAAGGGTGTTGATCAACATTTGCCTTACATTAACTTTCAATGGTTTGTAAGTCTTTCTCATACATGTACAGTAAAGGCAAAAATGCTTTATAATGCCATAAAGTAAGAAATGTCACTCAAATCAGTCATCTAACCTATCCAGTCTAACATTTTTCTGAGGGACAGACTGACAAAAGGCAAGGCTGTCTTGTGAAATATCAACCTCAAAATCAAAGAAGTGGCCCGAGGCAGAAGCTATCTGTTCCTCACCAGGATCCATGTTCTCCTTATTTCCTGGACACACGGACTACATTTCCCAGCAACAGTTTCCATTAGGTATGGTCATGTGAGTTCTGGCTCATGCGAAGTGTGAGCAAAGGTGATGTCTGATACTTCCACTCTTCTCACCTAGAACTTTCCCACCCAGGATCCTCAGTCTCCTTACTCATCCACTGACAGACCAGACTCAAATATGGAAGGAGCTTAGTACATTCGTTCCATGGAATATTATGATGTCATATTAAGAATTTCAACCACATAAGCATATTAGGCTGATCATTGTCTCTCAGCAGAGCCTGGACAGAGCACACTTATCCATGACTGTCCCAATCCCACTCCACATTGCTTGTAGCCAGAGTTAACTGCAACAGAATTGTATAGCCAACCTTGGAGACAATCGTATTCTCTCCCTCTCTCAGAAATCTAGACACAGAAACCCAGTCATCTAAGGAAGTCAAGACGCAAGGTCATGTTGAGCCAGAGCTGGAGTTACAACATGACAAGGGAACAGATAAACAAATCCCATCTAAAATGAAGCCTGAGAAGAGAGAATATGTGCAGAAAGAAACAGTAATGAGACATCATGTGGCTCCAGAAAGCAAAAGGACAATGAAGAGAATTCTATCTCTCTTTAGGTATGGCTGGACTCACTGTCCTTTTGTTTCCCTGGGAGATTATCCTGTATCATTTTTTAAAACCTCCTCTTTACTTGATTTAGTTTTAAAGCATTTCTGTTTCCATTAACTAAATAATTTCTAAGGCAATAAACAATTTTCCATGTTGAGGGAAAAAAAACAGAAATCATATACCCAGTACAAGCACAGCGGGGTGCTGTTCCCTCCCACACAAAAACGAAAACAACTCCAACTCTAAATTCCTACTCTACAGAGATCTGATCTAGAAGAAAGCACGGAAATCTTAACACTAACTATCTTTGGGTAGCGGAATTTGTAGTTACTTTTCTTTTTTGTGTTTTTCCTATTTTGGGAATGAAGGTGTACTACTTTATAAGGTCCTGCATGATCTGGTCTCCACAGGCCTCCCCACCTCCCCACTGCCATTGTCTCCAATACCCCCTAAGCTCTGGTCCTCCTCTCATGTGTGGTTTCCCAAATGTGCCATTTTCTTTCAGGCTCCTGTGGCCCTGTAAGCTTTTCAGCACAGAACAATATCAGAAGAGCTATGAAATGCCCAAGAGTAGTGTAGATCTAAAGTAAACTCAGGAGAGAGAGAACAAAGAGTGAACAAAGGGAAAATGAAGAGTGCAGAAGAAAAAGGAATAGAACAAGAAAGGAAATTTGATAGATAGATAGATAGATAGATAGATAGATAGATAGATAGATATGGCTATATATGCCAGGGTAGAGGATCATTTGTTAGTGGCTTTGGAGGTCACCCGGGGCTCCTTTGTCTAGATCTGATTCAAATAGTCAGCAGTGATATGCTGCTTTTTCCCCAGCTTTTTGTATTCCCAGAAAACAGACCAATTAAGTATATATACAAACTGATACACATTCAGTGTGTCAAAAATACATTCCTCTTGCTTAAGACTCTCACATAGAAATGCAGGATATGACAAGTAAATTGGGGATAAAATTATATAAGGAGTTACCACTATATGAAAAGGAAACCAATTGATGGGGGTGGGGAGATCTTAGAGCTAAATGGATTTAGTTTAGCGGTTGTCTTAGTCCACTAGAGCTGCTATAACAAAATACCATCAACTTCAGTTGGTTTATAAACAACAGAAATTACAGTTCTGGAAGCTGGAAGTCCAAGATCAGGGTGCCAGCACAGTAGGATTCTGGTGAAGGGCCTTTTCTGGGTTACAGACTGTTCCCCAGTCTGCTGTGGGAATCTAGTGGGCGGGAGGGGTTAGGGAGCAATCAGAGGTCTCTTTCATGAGGGCACTAACCGCATTCATGAGGGCTCTACCCTGAGGACCTAATCACCTCCCAGAGGCCCCACCTAATACCATCATCTTGGTTTTCAATATACGCATTTTAGGGAGATCCAAACATTCAACTTATAGCAGTGGTTTCCAACACAAATTATACTATAAACCTGAGAATTATCTAAACCCACTAACAAAGCCTTCGGAAGAAAGGAATATGAAGAGGGAAGATGGGAAGGGAACAAAAGAAACTGCTAGAATCTGAAGAGGGGTTGAGTAAAGTGAGTAGGAAGGAAACAAAAGATTTTGCCTCACCATTAGTCTAAAATGGCGTTTCTCAATTGGGGATGAATTGGCCCACCAGGGACATTTGGCATTGTCTGGAGACGTGGTTGGTTGTCACGATTGGGGGAGGGTGCTCTTGGCATCTAGTGGGTAAGAGCCTAGGGATGCTGATAAACATTCTATTATGCATGGGACAGCCCCCACAACAAAGAATCATACAGCCTGAAATGCCACAGTGAGGTTGAGAAAAGGTCTAAAACTATTCCTCTGATTGGAGCATGCAGTTTTGAAGTATTCAGCATCCCTATGGGAAGGAATCTGTCATTCTTTATAAGACTCTCAGGAAAAAGATTTTCTTGCCAGTCACTCATGATCATATCGTCCTCCCAAGCTCACAGCTGTTCCTCCCTTGAGGCTATGTGCACTTGGGATTGGTCTATTATCCAAACAAATACCCTGAACCTTGGGGCCAGAGAGCACATACAAGTCACTCATAATTACCTCCAACTTTACCCCTGCTGACCAAACAAGGAAATCTTTGTAAGATATGGAAAATAGAAAACATTTTCTACTTTCAATTTTTAAAATTGCTGTTCAAATTGTACCTCTCAAGAACTGTCACAAGACATAAATCCAAATCCTGAAATACTGATTAAAACATGCAGAATATACAATAATCATAGCAATTGAAACAACATTAACCCCCCTCAGGTTAGGTCACCTAAGAAACAGTCAAATTTAGCTTTGTGCCATGCTCTAAAGCTCAGAAACTATAATTCCACTTGAACACAGGAGAATCTGTGGAAACCAGGCCTTCCTTCCAGGGAAATATTCTTTCCCTTGTCCCTGCAGCGTGGATTCAAGAGTGCAAAGAAGAAACCCACTGGTTTGCTTTAATTATTCAGGGACAGCACAAGGAGATAAACAAGGTCAGGTCAACTTCAAGAGTATAATGATTTCACTCACTTCTCTGACCTCTAAATATACATCACTATTTGGCAAATATAATATTGAATCTAAACTTATTTTCTCTCTGCATCATTGTTAGTACTCAGAAAAAAATATCATCATGGATTCACAGGATGGAGTATAGTAATGGCTGGTTGGAACTTAAACCCAATCCAGGTTGTATTTTTATCTTTGAATAAGAAACATAAAATAAAGTTATATTTATTTCTTAATTAGACAGATAATGACAAATTGAAAGAAAATATTGAAACATCGGGGGCTTCACAATATGACCCAAGGCAAGGTAGACTTCTTTATAAGGTGTTATATCTTGAATCCTGTCTTTATAAAGGGTTTTGTTCTTAAATTCATGTATTTAATAAACTTTTATTGAGCACCTATGTGTATCAGTAAAACATGTTCACAGACTAGTCTTGTACTGGCCTATGATTGATTTCCTAACTATGTTTGTTTGCCATTACCATTACCCCCTGACAGACAGGGATGCACAGTGTCTTCCTCATTTCCTCTTGGCTACTGGAATTTTTGAAGGAATCATGACTGCTTAACTTCAATTTATCTGACTTGTTAGGGGACCTCACTTAGAATCTGTAATCTTGCAATTCATTAGAATCCAACTAACTGGAAAGCTAACCTGAGCAGGATTGTTTCAGTGGAGGAGCAAATGACAAGAAGGCAAGCTACGGAAAAACAGAGAAAGTAAAGGCCTAAAGGACATCAAATACCATTTAGCTTTATTCCCTCACCTGACTGTTGTGCAAAATGAGGTTGGAGAGGAAGAAAGAGACATTATCAAGGTCACACAACTATTTAGTGGCAGAATTGGACTTGGACTCAAGATTTTCAATTCTAAATCCAGCGTTTTTTTAACTACTCACGAGAGGCCAACCAAAATTCACAAAGGATATCATGGGACCATGAGACATTTTGTTCACTCTACAATATTTTCTACATCCAAAGTGCTGTACAATAAAAAATCATGTTCAGAATGACAACCCTGACTTAACGTAAGATTTTCAATTATAATAGATTAAATTAGGATCATTTGGATTAAAACGGAAAGTAGATTCATATTTAAGAATGATTTTCAACAAGAATGGCAATTTTTTAAAAGTTCTATTTAACCTTAAGCTATCTACCAAATCCAATTAACTAGAACCCCCAGTTTTCTGGGCATTTAGGCTCATCAAGATTTTAATATAAATAGAATAAAATGTAGATTACGTCTCCAGGCGGGGAAATTTAGCTGAACTATAAATATTCACTGAAAGACAAAAAGGGATAACTTGGGATTCTTTACATTCCAGAGACAAACTGTTGGAGTGCAAAGAATACTGGCTTGGCTGCATGGAGACTTGAATTTTAGTTCCAACTCTTGCTCTAAACTGCCACATGGACACATTAGTAAAATTTCCCACAACTTAGTTTCCTTATTTTTAAATTGGGCATTATTTGTTATGCCTGCCTTCCCAGGGTTGTTTAGAGTTTAAAATGAAATAACCAGCGAAAGGACTCTGAACAACAGAAACTTATACCTACACACATACATAAGCACATATGACCACATTTGCACACAGACATACACACACATATATACAATATATATTGTCTAAAGTCTGAGTCTTTTGAAGATAGCAAATAAGAAAAAGCATTTAGTTGCAAGTGCATCTACTAAAAAGCAACCAGTCATGTTACCATAAAATACTATTCAGTATAGTAAGTGACAAAATGTGGAAGAATAAGACTGTTATAGATTTTAAAGAAGAACAGTTATTTTAGTCGAAAGGTAGGGGAAATAGCAGATTGTGAATATTTTCTTCCAGAAGAAAGTCAGTTTACTTGGGAGGGTAATATTATGCCACAAAAGGAAAAAATCAATGGTATCTGTGTTTTTATGTTATACTTGATATTTTGATAGTTGAGTTGGAAATAATCATAAGTTAGCTTTTATAATGTCAATGAAAGCCCTGTGTGTACATATGTCACTATTAAGTATCTTCATCAGCAACAGGGGACTGCCTAGTGTTTTGTGTGTGCCAGATGGAGACAGGAAGTCTAAATTCTAATCTTGGGTTGGCCAATCTTAGCTGCTTGCCCTTGGAAATAAGACTTATATTTGAGCCAACTTTAAATAAGGGTGCAAGGGTATAATGCCATGCTCTAGTATAAGAATAGGAAAAGCAAACTTTTTACTCCTAAGGAATTTATGATTCCCCAGAGGTGGTGACATCATCAGCTGTATGCCCTTGTTGAAACCTAGCAACCTGGGAAGTCTGTACCACTGTGCGGGGTCATGAGGTGGTCTTCGGCATTATGTGCCCATTCCTGCAAGTTTCTGTATCTGTTATCAGTAAGGAAACTTGATCTCCAGCTTGGTCTGTTGGTTTCTTTCTGTCAACTACGCTGCTCTCCTAGTAACTACTGTCTACATCCACACTAAATGGAGTCCCCCCTCTGTTTTTTCCTCCTTCCAATTTATATGAAAGTTTTGTTCTAATTCAGCTTCCTCTCAATCTACTATTTTATTTCAGAAGAGTAGTTTACCTTCCACTTCCATTTTCTTACCACTTACCTATTCTTCCAACCCACTTCAGTCTAGCTTAAATCTCATCACTCTACTGAAACCGGCTGCTTCAAAGTCAACAAGTCTGTAGTTGACAGAATGAACGGTTTCTTCTCATCCATATTCTAGTTGACTCCTCTGAAGCATCTGAAAACCGTGATGATGATCTTGAAATTTTTCTGTTGTGTCTTCTCTCTCATGATTACTCCTCAATCACCTATGCTGGCTTGTTTTCCTTCATGAACTCCTAAGATGTAAGTGTTCTGATGGTTTGGTTTATGGTCTTCTTCTTGCACTAAACTCTGTCTAGGTTTTTCAGTATTTCCTCCATCATTCATGGAAATTCAATTATTATGTCGACTTATGAAATTCTTCATTATTCATGTCAATCATGAGCTCTGGAATCAGACAGACACAGGAGTGAACTAGCTCCATTACATACTAACTACTGCCCTTGCAACATATTGTTCAACTTCTCTAAGCCTCAGTTTTTAAAAAAATATAAGTTAAGAATAAATGTGATAATGGCTTGACGCAATGTTCAGCACATAGCAAGCATTTGGTAGGTGAAAGGAGAAAAACTTTCTCTTTCTTTCTCTCCTGGGACCCAGATCCTTATTTTCAACTATTTATTGGATATTGAGCATTTCCAATATGGATGTCCCACATGGATGTTTCAATATTTCCCAAACAAAATTCATTGTCTGCTTCTACCAAATACTATTTCTGATTTCAGGAATCCACTCCATCTGTAATTCCCTGCTCAGTTACTCTGTCTGTCCATATACCTTACAAAAATTTTGTTAAACAATATGAGCTAAGCATTGAGGAATCAAAGCAAAAAAAGAAGACATAGTCTTTCACTCAAGTTGCAACAGAGAGTAAAGACAAGTAAATAAAATATTTGGAGAGTATAAATATACAATGGAATAAGGTCTTTATAGACATATGCACAGAATGCTAGCCCACAGATAAGGGAAAAGTCTATAAAAGGTGCTATAGGGAAGTGAAGGTAGGTAAAAAAAGGCTTCTAAGAGGTATCTTTGATTCCTCTCCTCCTTCTCCCATACTACATCTATAGACCCCTAGTCCTGCAATATTATTAGCCTCGATATAGTTAAATTCGAGGATAAAGGCTGGCTCCCCCACTAAAATGTAAGCTCCATAAAGGCAGAGATTTTGTCTGTTTTGTTCTCTGTTGTAGCCCCAGCAACTAGGACACTGGTTGATCCATGGTGGGCACTCAACAAATATTTGTCAAAATTTGCAAAAACTTATTTATGCTAGAATTAATTTATCATAGTATTTATACTGAACTGTTTTTCATTTAAAATATTCACATTATATACATTCTTATATCCTCAGATATCACACCAAAAAAGATTAACAGAATGGAGAAGCAGATGTTACTGTTTATTTGCTTATCTGTTCATCAAAGGGGGCAAATCTTTTTGAGTTTTCTTGTTCTTTAAACGGAATAGTCAGTACCACACTTTCACAATTCTTACAGAGACATTTCAAAGACCTCAAGACTTAACCTGATCTTATCTTTTGCTTTTAAAGCTACAAACATTTTTATGTTGTGGAATTAATAAAGAACCAGCTGGATTCTCCCAAAAGGAGATGTTTAGTAGAATGTCTTTGATACACACACACACACACACACACACACACACACACACACACACACACCTCTGTAGAAAATAAGGAGAATAACTGACAGGAAAATCATTCCTTGCTAATTCAAATACATTTCATACTTCTAGTGAAATAGACAAGTGTCTATTAACTTGACATGACAATGAAAATATTTATTACGATTAACTGGATAAGTAACTTTGTAGTCAATGAAGTTAAGAACTAGTTTCTCTCTTGATCAAAACCAGATATTTCTACTTTAAATATACAACCCAGGATAGGTAAGTATATAGATGGATGGGAGGCAAAAAGTTTGGTACAGAGATTCCTCTAAAATTTAATTTTCGGGGCACCTGGGTGGCTCAGCTGGTTGGGCGTCTGCCTTTGGCTCCCGTCATGATCCTAGGGTCCTGGGATCAAGCCCTGCATCAGACTCCCTGCTCATTGGGCAGACTGCTTCTCCCTCTCCCTCTGCCTCTTTCTCTCTCAAATAAATAAAATCTTTAAAAGAATAAAATTTAATTTTGGTTTGCTACACTCACATATTTCACCAATCAACTCATTTTTTAAAATTCCCCTAAAACATCTGTTTAGATTCACATTTGAATTGCTAAAAAAAAAAATCTTCTCCATATTAACACCAGATTTCATCTCACCTATGGTGAAATTTCCTTTCCTTATAAAATGAAACACATTATGTTTGCCTATGGCTTATACTTTGAAAGTGAAACTAAAAATACTCAAATCAAAACCACCAGTGATTAGAGACTGTATCATGATAATCTCCAAAATACTGCTCTTCACTGCCTAAGCACAATAGACTATTATAGATCTATTTTTACTCTCAATATGTAAAATATATTTTTAAGGCTCCAGAATTCTCCTTCATGTAAATTCAACATATTCCATATCCATCATTTGGTGTAGGCTGAAAAGCTTGGTTGATTCCTGCTCATCTGTAGTAAACAGGATTTACAGGGCATAGATTAGTTCTACGAAGTCTTTCCTGTCTTAAAAAGAATCTTTAAATCTGTGGCTGAAGATAGATTTTGCTAACCCCAGTGCTGTTAAAGGATTAAAGCATGAGATATTGTTGGATCTAAGCACTGAATATGTACATTCTGAGCTTTTTTTTCCTCTAGTCATTATTGAAAGAAAAAAATTTTGTCTCTAAATCTATTTTTCCATTGCAAATGTACTAAAGAAAAAATCCTACTTATAAATGTTAGGTGTATTTTAGCAGTACTATGTAACAAAGAAATATAACTACCACTGGAGAACTTACACTTATGGGTTAATATTTAGAGTATTATTCCATAGAGACCTAAATTACTGCCATCACTACTAATGAGTATCTCTTCTTATTTCCCCAAGATAGACACTAGCTCTAGAAGTCTGGTCACGAACATGGGTCATATAGATTTCATTTCTCTTTCCATTCTTTGCCAACATCTCCTCCATCAATGGCCCTGGCTCTTCTTTTGTCAGAATAACCCTGTTGACTCTCACACTGGCCTAAAGTCAGCAAGGGCAGTTAGCCTCATACCAAGCTACAGCCATCTGTCAAAATATGCTAAAAGTCAATGAAAATACTTGCTACCCCCTCTTCTGGCCAGGCATGACTCCCCCACACAATTCCAATTTGTCTTTGTGAGTTGAAGCAGTTATGTTAATATCAAATCCAAGTCCTCAATAGTATTAAATATCACAGCAAAATCTTTAAGTAGGGCTCATTACGGTGAATAGATCATGGTTAATGTCTGTCTTCATTTCTGAGGGCTGGTTCAAGTTAAGGTCTAGAGCCAATACTTGGCCAAAAATTCCCCATGAGTAGAGTATCAAGTAAACCTTGAGTTAGGAGTTTGAATTGAGGAACAGCGAAGAGAGTAAATAAGGGAAACAATTTTCCAAAAATGACCATAATTCCATTTCAAAGTAAATCCGGATGAAGAGGTCAAGAAGCTAAGAGAACTGTCCCAGTTTTCTGTGGGGAATGGGTTATGTTTGAGTTCCTGATAGAAATGAGTACTACTCCATTTAACCTTGTGTTAAAGGCAGAGCAATCTACTCATATACAGAATGTGTGGACAGAATAGAGAGAGCAATACAGAAAGGAAAGTGGCTAAGTCGGAATTCTGAGAAGCTAGAATGGAACAAAAGCCAGTGCCAAAGGAATGGAGAAAGGAGGAATATGCCGCAGAGGAAGAACAGAAAGAGGGAGGAAACTAAAATGAGTGCAAATCACATGTGAGGTCTAAAATAATCCTTGTCACAACCTTATGAAAATGAGTGTTATTAACTCAGGTTTAAGGTCAGGAAACTAAGGTTCAGAAAGGTGCAATAATTTGCCCAAATATAGACAGGTAATAAGGAGCAGAATTGAAACTCAAACCCACATCTGTTGGTTTCTACAATCAAAACTCTTAACTGCTCTTCCAACTTTCATGAGGAAGGCACAACACTGTACCACTAAAGGTATAGAACCGCTTTGGGATTGAGGCTCATCCCACAGGCAGGGGAAGAGAGACTTTCTGGAGAAGAACCAGAATAAAAGATCTGCAAACTGAAGAACATCCAAGGATGAGTGTCCGGATAAAGAAGGAGAATATGGCAATTTAACAGCAGGAATTTCAGAATGAAATTTTGATTTCTGGATCATAGCTTAAAAAGTATGGACTTTGGTTCCAGAATGATTATCTCTTATTAGTATTAAAAGGAATATATTGGTTCTCAAACCAGAAAACCTAGTAAAGGGTTTAAATGGCAAATGGAGGGGGTGCCTGGGTAGCTCAGTCAGTTAAGGGTCTGACTCGTATTTTTGACTCAGGTCATGATCTCAGGGTTGTGGGGTGGAGCCCTGCAGTTAGGCTCTGCGCTCAGCGGGGAGTCTACTTGAGGTATTCTTCCTTTGCCCCTCCCCCCACTTGTACTTGCACATGAGCACTCTCTCTTTCAAATAATTAATTAAATCTTCAAAAAAAAATAAATGGCAAATGGAGAAAGAGGGAGGGGAAGAATAGAAAGGATAATGCCTAATATTACTGAATGGATGACTGGTCACCATGCATGCCTTTGAGTGTAATACACTCTTCCCAGAATGCCTTTTCCTCCATTTTTTACCTACTGCTGCCTCATGATTTTATTATTAATTTTATTTATTATTAGTAGTAAATTACTTTCAGGCCATTTTCTCAGGAAAATTTCTACTTTCCTATTTCCCTACCTCAACACTTCCTCAGGGTTAGATCTACCACCTCCAAGTGTTCCTACCTTGGAATTACTCAAATTTAATAAAGCACTATGGTATTGTTATTTATTTCACTTTGCCTTCTTTACTACAGAAAGTGGTTGAATGTAAAGACCCTGGCCCTACAGCCTGGGTTCAAAATCCGACCAGGGTTTGCTACTTCTGACCTTGGAACTGTCATAACTCTGAATTCTTCTCTTTGCCAGCATGTCAGTGCCATGCTCTTATATTGAAAATACTGTTTATTGTACATTTTCTATGTGCCCAGCTCTGAGCAGACATTTTACAGGGATTATCTTACGCAGCTCTCAAAACAACCACACAAGGGATGATCTGTCATTTTCTCCACAGAACAGATGGGGAACTGAGGCCCATGGAAGTTAAGTAATGTGTCCCAATTCACAACTATACGAAGTAGCTTAGTCCAGCGTTAATTGAGCACATACGCTTATGCACATCACCCAGACTCTCCATCTCCATCTTGGCGATGTGCTCATCTTTCCCAGTTGCAAAAAACGCTCCTCTCACCCCACCACAAAAAAAGATAATCCAAGAAAAGTCTTAGAGGTGGAGCTGGAAAGGCTAATCTCTGAATAAGGGAGGGCTCAGGGCAGGACATAATTCTGAATATACTGGGTAGTGCGGGAATTATTTCTATGAATGACACAAGGCAGGTAACAATTTGAAAGCTGTTCTGAAGATCTATCACAGGGCAGTCTTACAAAGCCTCATGGACATGGGCCATCACAACCTAAGGGAGGGAATGATTCTAATGTTTGGAATTTGGTGGTTGCTAGAATTGAATGTATCCCCCCAAGACCCACATGTTGAAACTTAATCTCCAGTGTGTTGGTATTTGGAGGTGGAGCCTTTAGGAGGTGGTTAGGTCATGAGGGTAGAGATCTCTCTAATGGGACCTTATGAATGGAAAACCCCAGGGAGCTCCCTTGCTTTTTCTGCCATGTGAGGACACAGAAGATAGTTGTCTACGAACTAGGAAGTGGGCTCTCACCAGATGCCAGATTTGCCAGTGCCTTGATCTCAGAGTTTCCAGCCTCCAGAACTGTGAGAAATAAATGCTTACTGTTTAAAAAACCCAGTCTATGGCGTTTTTGTTACAGCAGCCCAACTGGATGAAGACAGTGGCAAAAGAGTATGTTCTATTTAAAAGTATACTAAGAGAGGAAGCGAAATGGTGTTGTGTTTACCTGGGGAAAGCATGAACATAAGGGTAGAAACATCTTTAATTAGATGAAGACAAAAATAGGGACAGAAGTAGAGTTGTTTCTTGTGTATTACTGTTGTTATTATTATTTTAACATTCACCAAAGTGCTTACTATGTGCCTGGCTGCTCTAAATACATTGCAGATATTAATTCCTTTAATCCTCACAACAGCCTTATGAATATGTTGCTACTATCATCCTTATTTTCCAGATGAGAAGACTGAGGCTTGGCAGTGTTAATTCATACAGCTAATAGATGGTGGATCAGGGAATCTCCAATAAGCCTCTTGCCCAAGTGGAAGGAATGGATGCTCATTTCCAACATAGATCGCAAAAGTGTCCTAAGAGTAAAGTGTAGCGAACATGAGTGATTTAACCTCCAAAGACATCTGCTAGATGTATCATTTAACTAAAGGCAAATATATGAAAGGTCTTTAACCTCCCTTGTTGAAACTCTACTTCTGAAAAGGTAGAGAAAATAAGACTGGCTTTTCTCACCGACTAGAAAAGAGAAACTGGCCAGTTAAGGTGATAGGAACCTTTTGAGAAAACAACCATTGTAGCTTAGAGTCCATAAGTACATTATGAAGCAAAATCCTAGACTTTAGGAAAGCAGTTCTCTAAAGTGAAGATGGTGTGATTTCATGCCCTGAGACATTTAAAAAACAAGGAGATGGATTAAGAGTTGGAAAGGTTTGTTGCCTATTGAAACCAGCCAGCATGTCTATACTGGGTGCTCTCCATTCAGTTTACATTTCTAAGGAACACGGAACAAAAGAAAGAGATGAAAATCAAGGATAAATAAATTTAAGAGGGTGTGATGAAAATAATGCCAAGAAGGTTTATACCCCAAATGAGCCTGAAACTTGAAAAAAAACCTGCTGAAGACGACATAAATTTTTTTTTAGATACAGGTTTAGAACAAGAAGATCATGGATAGGATAGATGTACAACTCATGCAATGCTATTGGATAACCGAGATCAGGGAGGCCTTCTCAATGACTCACTTTCATTGTGGAAAAGAATGATCAGAGACAGAAAAGGGTAAAGTAAACATCTGTAACCAGAAATTGAAGCCTAAGATAGTCAAAGCATTCATAAGAAGGCACTCAACTGTTCTAAATGAATTAAAATTCTGTCCCAGAGTGGTGACAAGTCTCACAGATTTCATAGTTGCTAAAGTTTCAGGACCGCGGTGTGGTGATATGTGTCAGAGGAGTGGAGACAGCATACTGGTTTTGGTTTTTAAAAGGAACTGGAAGTACATGGGATCCTTAGACTAGAACAAGGGATATTATGTTGACTGCACAATTCTAGAACATGTTACTAAACGGATGATTTGTAAGCACTTTTAAAAAAAGATAGTAACCATGAGAAGGCAGCACAAATTCTCTAAGAACCAGTCATGTTAAACAAATCTCATTTCACCTATTTTTACATGGCTATAGGATTGGCAGATCAGTAAAAATGTAGGCATACTGTATCTGGGTATCAGCAAGGCATTTGACAAGGTCTCTCATGATATGCCTGCAAACAAGATGGAGAAACGTGGGTGGTATTCTAGTAAAAGAATGTTGCCTGATGGACAAGTGTCAACCCACGGGAAGGATTCTAGTGGCGTGCCACAGAGCTCCAGCCTTGATCTTGTCCTACATAGCATTTTTATTAATGGCTTACAAATAATAATAAAAAAAAAGAAATGAGGAGAGCATAGCTAACAAAAGTACAGGTGACGTAGTTATGGGAGCAATGCAATGCAAATACTTTGTATAGCAGAATTTGAAATTCAACTACATCTCCACAGGTTAACAAGGTGAAATCAAATTAAGCCAAATCAAGGCTCTAAACATATTTCCACCCGTACCCCCCATCCCAAACACAGAGTTAAAAACCTCCAACTACAGGGGTGCCTGGGTGGCTCAGTTGGTTAAGCGTCTGCCTTCGGCTCAGGTCATGATCCTGGAGTCCCGGGATCGAGCCCCGTGTCAGGCTCCCTGCTCAGGGGAGAGGCTGCTTCTCCCTCTGCCCCTCACCAAGCTTGTCACTCTCTCCCTCTCATTCTCTCTGTCAAATAACTAAAATCTTTAAAAAAAGTCTCCAACTATATAATTTTAGAATAAAAGAAAGGTGGCTTAGCCTCAGAACTTAAGACGTTTTAAAAGTTCAGTTACTAAGTGTTCTCAATGTATATCAGTAGTGTTATGTAGCCACCAAAAAAGCTTATATTGGAGTAGACAACATTAATGGAAATATTTAGTCAGAACAAAGGAGACGCGGGCGCCTGGGTGGCTCAGTTGGTTAAGCATCTGCCTTCTGCTCAGGTCATGATCCCAGGGATCAAGCCCTACATTGGTCTCCCTGTTCACTGGGGAGCCTGCTTCTCCCTCTCCCTCTGCCCCCACCTCCCTGATTGTGCTCTCTCTCTCACAAATAAATAAAATCTTTAAAAAAAAGAACAAAGGAGACAACCAATTGTCAGTCATAGCACAGATTTTGGAATGAGTCAATCATGGTGATTGCTGAGAGTTCCATCTAAGGTACATCAGCTCTGTTCCCAACTCTTGCTGAAGGGTAGGCTTGTTTTTTTTTTTTTTTTTTTTTAATCACATGGCCCTTTCTCTCCTCCGGCCTCACCTTACTGAGAGAATACAGTTGTCTCCCCTTATCTGAGGGAGACACATTCCAAAATCCCCAGTGGATACCTGAAACCAGGAATAGTACTAAACGCTATATATACTATGTTTTCCTATACATAACTATGATAAAGTTTAATTTATAAATCAGGCACAGTAAGAGACTAACAACAATAACTGATTGTAAAATAGAACAATTATAACAATATATTATAGTAAACGTTATGTGAATGTGGTCTCTTTCTCAAGATACCTTACCGTATGTACTCACCCTTCTTCTTGTGATGATGGGGGATGATAAAATGCCTATCTGATGAGATAAAGTGGGGGAATGACCTAGGCCTTGTGACACAGGATCAGGCTACTACTGTCCTTCTGATGATAAGTCAGAAGGACGATCATCTGTTTCTAGACCACAGTTGACAGCGGGTAATTGAAACTACAGAAAGCAAAACCACCAATAAGCGGGGGTGGGGGGGACTACTTTATCTTGAAAAGATGTTCTCAGTTATTTGAGGCAACCTGAATGAACTCTGCTCCCTGCGACCAGGGAGCCTAATAAAACCCCCCACCTGCATTCAGCCTTGGCTAAGACACTTCAAGAGCAGTGCAGTCAGTAGTTTAGAACTGTGTTCTAAAGAAAGAGACCAGGATGGAGGATTTGAAACCAGCTGATGTGAGGAAACGGGGAAGGAACTGGGGAAACATGCAGGTCAAAGAAGAACAGGATCAGGAAGATTGAAGGGCTGTCAGGTGTGTGAGGGATTTTATTTATTCTGTGAGATCACATAAGCAGATCTGGGAGAAATGGGCAGAGTTAAGAGGTGGGAGATTTGGGTTCAATAAGAATCCTCTGGTAGTTGCTTGAGATGGAATAGAATGGCTTCGGGATAAATCAGTCACCTATTTTGGAGCTATTTAAGCAGAGGCAGGTGACCACTTAGTAAGGATAATAGTATTTTTTTAAATTTTTATCTTTTATAGCAGTATTACCTTTGAGTTGTATAACGCTTTGCAATGTATGAGGCACTTTCTGCCACACTAGCTCGATCATCTGTACAACGTGTTGAGACAGGTATTTCCACATTCACTTTTACAGATGAGGAAGCTGAGGCTCATGACGATGTGCCAGGACGCCCCCAGAGTTACCTTTTACTGAATACATGTGAAGCAAACATTTCAAAGGATATATATTTGGGAAATCCTAGCTTATCAAGCTGACGAGGTTTCTAGGTTTTTAAAAAATTCATCTTTGTGGGGCACCTGGGTGGCTCAGTCGTTAAGCATCTGCCTTTGGCTCAGGTCATGATCCCAGGGTCCTGGGTTCGAGCCCTGCATCGGGCTCCCTGCTCCGCGGGAAGCCTGCTTCTCCCTCTCCCACTCCCCCTGCTGTGTTCCTTCTCTCGCTGTCTCTCTCTCTCTGTCAAATAAATAAATAAAATATTAAAAAAATTCATCTTTGTGATACTGAATATATTCCCAAACGTACTAAAAAGGTACTCTCTGCACAATCTCACATGAAAACTTACGTTCTTCTCTGCGTCTTACGAAGCTGAGACCAATTAATACATTCCTTGCATGGATACAGAAGGTCCGTGGGTGCAGTTTGTACAAACACGCCTAGATGTACACTTCAAATAAGAATAGTTTTCTCCTTCCTTTTGCCTGAGCCCCATTCCCCACCCTCCTTCCAGATTTTCTGTTATTGGGCTTCTTAGAGGGAAGGAGTGTGTTTTGCTTGTCATGATCACTAGATAACCAGATTGCCCCACTGTTTCCTTAGCTCTCTATCACCAAGCCCCACAAAAGAATTAAAAGAGTGAGTAAATAATTTTTTTGAGTAAATAAATTTTAAAAAGGAGTGAGTAAATCACCAACATTCGCAAAAACTCCTTGAAGATACACATTGTTCTCTGCTACTCTCACCTCAGTCACCTCCCTCTTTCATTAAAAAAAAAAAAGAAACGATACACAAACACTATCACTGGTACAGTTCTAATTGGGTTATCTTCACCATCAGAACTGACTGCTATATTTTCTCTTGGGAGATAACAGAAATATCAGTTTATGAATCTATTTAATCTAGTAGTGATGGATGATATAGAGTTTTCTGGATTTGAGCCATAATGCTCTCAGTTTGTTGGTGGTGACATATACACTGATGCCATGGCTGGCATATAACTTAATCTGCTATGAAAAAAACAAGCAGTCTTATAATGTGCATTTATTAGTCCTCCCCTTTCCATTCCAATTCCCAGATATTGGGATGGAAATTGATCAGAGTTGACAGCACACATTGCTTATCAAGTGATATATTATACCCATTGTTTGCATACAAATGTGTTCAGAAAAAGCTTTGGTAGTAGATCTAAGGCATATAGAAGGCAAGGGGAAGTCCTTGAATTTAAAAGATAACAAAACCATATGTTTTATTAGGTAATGTCTATGTTAATAGGAAGTTGTAATTTTTAATTTAAGAGGGAGTGTCTAGAAATGATGAATAATTTCTCATTTAATCGCCTCTAGTGCTAAAGTCTATTATGACCCAGAGACCTAGAACTGTAACTTTAATCCCATGAAAAAGATTTAAAGAGTGAATCTTAAAACCTAAATATGTGAAGTGCCAGAAAAATAGAGGCAAACTTTTTTGTCAAAAGACCAAACAGCACCCTAGAGGCAGAATTGAGTTTTTTTTAAAAGTACACATGGACCTCCGATCTATGAAGCAAATCCTTTTTAAAAATGTTTGAAGGCAACTTACTTTTTGAAAGAATCTTACAATAAAATCCAAATTGTCACTGTTCCTCCAATTGTGTTTGGATTTTCCCGTAATGTTGCAGTTTCCTAAAACAAGGGGCGAGTGCCTTTTACACGGAGGACACGTTGATAGTTTAGATAATTGCTTCGTTTCATATGCTTTGGTGGGTGGCTGCCTGTGGGGTGTTTATGCATCTGTGGTTTCATCTTTCCACGTGAATCTGCTTTGGTCTGTGTCAGTGAGTGTGCCCGAGTCTAGATGTGTGCGCCTGTGTGCGTTCCTGTGCCCGCAGAGAGGTCTGCCTTCTGCCCAGGCATCTGGGTGTGCATCTCCGTGTGCATTCATGCGTCTCTGCAGATGTCTACGGTGAAATGAGTTTCTGTACTTGGTGGAATCATCCTCTGCCAATATTTAAGTTATTGGGATCAATAATAGCTCAAGTACCTGGTCTCCAATGGTATGTTGCTATTCAAGACCCAGCTGTTATGCAGATGAACCGAATCCTGTGTACTGGTTGGGGGAGCAGGAGCAGCTGGGCTAGGCTGGCTGCGGGTAGTCATTGATCTCCTCTGAAGAGAGTCGGCTGCAGGGGGTGGTTTCCTGGCACAGGTGCACGCATGCGGAGGCGGCGGCGGTGGTGGGAGGGGTCTGAAGGTGAACTGGTTGTGTGGGCTGCTCTGCATGTCTAAAGAGGAGAGAAGAAAAACACCAAATAGAGACTTACTCTCCCACTTGGCAGTCAGGAAAACACAGCTTGTCAGACTGAGGATTTCAGAAGAATATAACCTGTGGGGTCGGGGCAGAGCTTTAAGTTCAGTCTATCTGTAAAAATGTCACTTAACTTACAAAAACATGTGCAGCACGCTTATGAAATGTAAAACATTCACAGTTGCATTTACATGTAAATTCTTCAGGGCTATAGCAGCTAAAAAGTAAATGAGGCTGCATCACACAATTTGTCATAGTTTCTGCTACCGAACAAATAAATCATAAACAAGACACTAAGTTACAGAACAGAAGTGAGCAGATTTCCATCAGTTGCAAAAATCTCAATTCGGAAAATACCAGTGAAAGGCACAAATTTGTTGCAAGAAAAATCATTCGACACTTCAAATAAAAGTATAAGGCCACCTTCTGGCTTACCTCAGGAAAGGATGCTAGCCTGCCTACACAGGAGCAAATCCATACTCCAGAAAAACAGCTCCCTGAGTATGGAATTCAACTGCGCAAAACTTATCTCTTTGCCAGCACCGCCCACCGCCCCGCCCCCAACTAAGAGTGCTGCTTGGAAAAGGAGTTTGTTCAGGTTATTATATATATTTCCATGGCCATGCAACACACAGTCTGCGCCCCTCCCCCACCCGCCACACCTTTGTAGGAGCTCTACCATATTAGCGGCAGCTTTGGTGGAAGGGAAACCATTTTTTTCTCTGCCTGTTTGCTGTGGGGGCAGCCTGGGACAGCGGTCCTCAGACTTCTGTTGTCGCTATTGTTTGGTGTTTTTCCACTGTTTTCCTGGCAGGCACATGTATAGACAGCGAGTTAGAATTTGGCCCATGAGAAATGCCCCAATTAAACCCCTTTGAAAAGGAATCACTATTGTAGCTGATAGCCACCTCTCTTCCACAGGAGAAACATAATAGATGTCAAGTGATCTCTTGTAACACCAGCACGTTCTGGATAAACTTTGTAGACAGCATGGCTTTGTCCCACCTCCCAAATGACTGAGAGTTAAAAAGCAGAAAAATGCCAGAGGCTTTCCATGCCTAGCAAAAGGGCTCAGCTGGTTTGTGCTGAGACTCACTTTGCAGTGGCTGATCACAGGGAAAAAAATAACTTCTTTCCATCCCTCTACCTCCAACTTGAATTTCGAAGACACTGGCATGGTTTTCATATTTTCAAATGATACCGGTGCCCCAAGAGCATGACAAATTCTTGGCTATGTTTTCTCCTATAGATGGCTCTCCCTTTAAATAAAGTTGCTATATGAAAAAGGAAGTTGTACAAAAGATAGATAGGGAAAGGAGTAGTGATCATTCATTTTAATACAAAATATTCCTTTAGATAATCAGCTACCCTTGGATATTTAAAAGGAACTAAAATGCTTCATGAATTTTCGAAATCAACCCATTATTCCAGGCCCAGCCCAAATCCCATATCCACTAAAAATATCATCACAAGCACTTAACATCTCATTAATTTTTTTAAACCTCAGGGCTCATATTCATAACCATAACTAGAAGCGTGCTTTCCATCTTTGGACTCAGTAAAGCACCCAATGCTGGAACCCAAAAGACCTTGAAAATCCTTTCATTTTGCAGATGAGAAAACTGATGTCCAGAGAACAGCTTGCCAGGGACACTGGGCAGGGCCCAAACTAGAACCCGCATCTCCTGACTCTCTGGCCAATGCTCCACTCACTACATTGTAGACCTTTGTAATACAAGCTCTCTTTACCTCCTTAAGATTTAGAGACACAGAATCCTCCACATCTTCTGGATTTTTCACTTCCATTGTGGTTATTTGTTTATATGTCTGCTTCCCTCCTTAGCTCTTATCTCTTTAAGCGTCGAAAAGGAAGGTGGTTTGGTGTAATAGTATGCAGTGCAGCATCGTGGAAAGAGCATAGAATTTGGGGGTAACGGCAAACCTGGGTTTGAATTCTGCCTCTGCCATTTGGAAACATTAACTCTTCATTTGTAAAATGGAGATAATCTTTCTCTTAGCAATTAGATTTAATTAAATGTTCTTGGACATACGTCACACGTCAGTGACTACTCATTTATTAAATGCAGTAGAAGGATGAAACTTTCAGACTGGAAATGACCATAGGGATCACCTAGTTCAGCTCTCCTTCCTCCCCTCTCCATTTTACAGACGAGAAACCCAAGACTCAGAGAGGTAGAGTGACTTGTTCAAAGTCATTCAACTTGTATGAATTTGTCTGCCTATGTCTGATGATTCCCAGCCAGCCCAGCACTTTTTTTTCCATATGCTATTTTGGAAAATAAATATGACTGTCTTCTCTGACTTTACCATTTACTATTTTTATCATAACTTTGGCCCCTGAGTTTGTAATATTATAGTATTCCCTTGTTATCCCATGTTTTTGTCTTATCTATCAAAATGGACTGTATATTTCTTAGAGCAAGATCATATTCTATTTTCTTGCATGTCACATGAGCACAGTGCTAGGTACAGAGTAAAATCCCTAAGAGCTTTTATTTCACTCCCCCATGGGATCTAGAGAACCACTCTCAGCGTCCCCTGGGCTCTTTCATTCTGATGTGGTCACTGGGTATCTATTTGACAGTTCACAAAGCAGTAGGTTTCCCCCTTGGAGGTCCTAGTGAAATCTCTCCCACAGCCATGGGGAAGGACAATGATACCCCAAAAAGGTGCTTAAAATCACGTCCCTCTAAGACATGAAAAGAGCAGCAGTGACACGCTCTACTGACTTGCCACCTAAATCCACGAACTTAATGATGCAAGCAAGGGAAACAAAGGGTGGGAGTCCAGAGTTAGAAGAAGAAAAGGAATCTAGTTTAGGTGTTGTGTCCAGAACACCTCCAAATGACATGTGACATCTATTAGCTTAATCAGTAGGTGTTTGTGTCAGTATAGTTGTTCAAAAGACAGAAAGTGTCTATTCAGTACAATTGTTCAAAAGAAGAATCACTCATTATCATCTGGATTTATTGCTTTTTGGATTTCCTCAAAATCTTTGCAACTTCCTTATTATGAAAATGATAAAAATTCTACTTCATTGAAAAGTACAATCATGGTATTATTGTAACATTATATCATTTCTGCTGCAGGTAGAACTGCTCTGTATAGTTATTTTGATTGTGTGTGTGTGTGTGTGTGTGTGTGTGTGTGTTGATTTATATCTATTTTATTATATATTTTTATTTTCACATTTTAAATATGCCAGGTTTCCCTACTTGTTAATATTGTCTTTAAAAGCTTTTACAATATTGGATTGTTGAATTGAGTGGAATACATCCAGACCTTAAGCCCTTATGAAATGCAAATGATCTCAGCTTCATTCTTTTTTTCACCTCAGGAAAAAGATGTGGAATGCACTTGATCTCTTCCAAATGAAGTAACTTAATCCCTGGGCTCCATGAAATGGGATTTCCCAACATTAAACACTAATGAAAAATACATTAGGGTTCACTGTCAGGAGCTCTAGAACACCAGTTCCAAGGGGTGAAGAGTCACATGCATTCACTTCCAAATGTATCTGGCAGCCATGCATTTCTGTGCCCAAGAGAGAGACGTAAGGGAAGGGGGGGGTGTAGTGATTATGCAAATGTGGATATCTGGACATACTTATAAAGTTTTATGAAAGTAAATTAAGATTTCAGATGGAAGGTCTAATTCACATAATATACTTGGGTAGGATCCAGTTTCAGGTTTGAGGTCTTAAAATAACTTGGTAATAAAAATCTCCAGGGGAGGAAAATTCCTCCAGATTGTATATCTAGGGCATTTTAGGAGAGGCAGAACTGTTAACAGAGGTATATGCCTTCAGGAACAACATTGCCATTGTCTCCAAAACGGAAGCGGGAAAAGAAAGTGGTCATGCCTAGTTGGGTTTTTTGTTTTGTCTTTTTTTAGCTCGAGAAACTTTTCACCAGAAATTAGAATACCTCTACTCAGAAACACTGTGTGGGAATTTATTGAAGGGTCCATTAGGGTGTTGTGCCCCTTATGCTTCATTAACACAGTCCATTGGGCTATAAGGCGACAGTTGCATTTCTAACATTCACTGCCCTATGCAAAATCACGCACTGGAAAAGGACTTAATGGGGAAAGGGGGTTTGGGGCACAAGACCTGAAGTTTGCTTGTGAAAGTGAGTGTCAGATGGGTTGCAACTTATGAGTTACTGTGGAGTGATGGAAGGAGGGTTGTCCGAGTCACACAGAAAGATCTAATCCCAGATGTGGATGGGCAAGGTTCCTAACACAGGGCGGTGAACTAAGACAGCTGGTGGATGTTTCAGGTATATGCACATGTGTATTTTGTATATTCCTACATGGTTCATTCTGCTGGGCGCAGTTTTCTGCCTTCCCCTAGTATTTTTAACAGATGGAATCACATGTATGCAGACATGAAATTTGTCTTATGTTCAAATTGTTCTCAAAGATACCAAAAGCATGAGAACAAATTGATATTTTCAAAACAAGCGTTGTAGCAGAACTGACTGTACAAGCAAAATAATTTTCTGTTAAGTGTTAAAAATAAATACTGTCATTAATACAGCAATGCTAATGGATAATTCCTTTCTGAAAAATGTAACCAAAGTAGACACATGCCTAGTTTTCCTCAGATCCATGTACTTAACCAATCAAACTTTTCTGTACTGATACTAGGACAATAACCTCCAAAATCTGTTTTTTTCCCCAAAGTTACTATGCAGTGTATGTTACCAAGAGGAGCACCTATATTCTCAGAGCTGTAGAAAAAGGTCACAGGGAGTCAGAAAACATGTCTGCCCTTCCTGGCCTTAAGTCTGTGTTTCATTAACTCATTGGCCAAAGAGAAGATGGCGGGACAATACCTCATCTGCAGCTCTGGAATCAAGAAATTCCTGAAAACCGAGTTTTTTTTTTTTTTTTTCTCATTCATTTGGTAGCAAAACCTGATCTAAACTGAAATAAGGGTATTTATGGTCTTTATTTCATTTAGAGAATTTTTATACATTTAGCTGCAGAAATATTGATATATTATTAAAGGATGCTGGCCCACACCCCATACAATATATGCATGGCATTACCTGTGTAAAATCTGGAAAATTCTAAATTTTGAAACAAAAGGACCCCAAAGATTTTTGATGAAGGATTATGGGCTAGTATTAGTATTTAACAGCCTCTCTGAACTCTTATGAGGTAATATTAATTAATGCTTATGAAGGCCTTGGTAATCTACATGAGCAAAGAACATCAGGGCACAAAGGGTTATTGCCATAACTACTTAAGTCAAGTCTCCCGAGGCCAATTATAAGCCTTTGGTTCCCTGGGTTGCTTTTCTGAGCTGTTCTCCCTCCTAGGCAGGAGAGGGGATAAAAAGAAAATGGTTTAAAATAAAAAGGAGAGGTTTATTATTAATATTAACGATTACTACTAATTCTAAATGTATATTGCTACTTTATAGTACTTTACTTGCCACAAGGAGCTTTCACAACCTGTGAGGAGGTGGTTTTTAAATTCGCATGTTATGGCTAATATCCATTAACTTGATAGTGCTTGGTGATCACCAAATTAGTCTTAAGTGTATCTGGCTGTGGATGTTTCTGTTCTCAACCTTATAATTATTATTAGAGGCTCAAAGAGTATTAAGGTAAGAAAATTGGTTTTCAGAAGAAAATTGAGTAAATAGGTACACCTTATCACTTTCCTGGCTCAAATAATATGGCTTTAATATTAATGTACTTGCAGCCTTCAATAAAAGCAGATTCATTAGTTAAATAAACCATTAGATTGAGAATGTAAATAAAGTCTATTAAATAGCTAATGTTTAATAGATAGTTGTGTGTATGTATGGGCATGTGTCTGAGCGAGACACAGATAAGAGAAAAGGACAGCAGGAGAGAGAAACAGAGAATTGGCATTTAAAGCACGTGACGGCAGGAGAAGAGTCACAGAAGATCTGGAGGAAGGCCAACAATAAATAATGTTTTCCAGTTTACATGGTTTCAGTCTGGTTCTAGATGACTGAACTATGCATGGTTCCAGAACCCTGCGATGCTACGTACTATCTTTGAGACTGTAAAGCATATCAAGCATATCCTTTGAGGACTTTGGTTTTCTTACCAAGACAGCAAGTAAGAGAGTACGCCCTATTAATTTTTGTCAGGTTGACCTTTGTTACAACCACTGGAAATAAAGGTCAACACTGAAGCACCTACAATCCTTTGACATGTTTGTGCTGAAACTCGTATTTACACTTCAGTCTCTCCATAAACTGATGCTTATCTTCAAAGGATGTGCTGGTCTACCACCAGCAAGTTTAAACTTCCTATTTTCTAGGTCTCATTAATTTCTTTTCCTGTTCTCCTGTGTGTTGTACAAGCATAACAACGGGTCAAATATCTACAAGGCAGCCCTCCCCCGACCCATTTCTTCCTGTTATAGGGGGAATCCAACTGTGCTGTGCACTGTATTGGCTTTACATAGTGCAATTAGCCAATCTTACGAATAATAGTCAATATTTCTGCCAATAAGTGGCTGGTTTGTTAACTCAATCAACTCTCTGACATAGATTAAGACAAATAAACTAGGACTTCACAATCAAGGGGGAAAAAAAAAGAAAAGACTGTGGCTAAATGTTGTTTTCCTTAAATTATTGAAGTAAATGTTCAAACTACCTAATTTTCTTGGTTGTGAAAATACAGGATGGATACATCTTTGCTTATATTTTCAGAGCAGTTTGGCAATGTTACAAAAAAAGGAAAAGTGAAGTCAATGCATTTGTTACCTATTCATTTTTCTAAATAGAATGGTAAAGAGCTCTACTTTACAGTACGATTTGGATTTTTAAATGTCAAATTCTAAATATTAATATATGGTATTAATTAACAATTGAAATTAGTGGTTGGCCAAAGCCTTTTTCACTGTGGTCTTGAAGGAAACTCTATTATCCATTATGTACCAGGAAACAAGAAATAGATAATTGCCCTGATTTATCTTATGCTGACAATGATGCTGTGGCTTCCATTATTAGGCAGTGAAGTATATCAAAAAGAAAATATAAAAAAGTAATGATCCTTAAAAGTTCATATTTACTTTATCCTCAAACTAAAGTCATATGTAGGTATTTCAATTATTTTCAATCCCCAAGTTCATTATTTATTTGCAAGTAGGTAATGGAGGGTTATGAATTAATTGACAGTGAATCATTTAATAAATTAGCTAATAACAGATATTCTGGAATTTTACAAAGTTTTCACTTTGAGAGCTTTGGTTTTTTTTTTTTATTAGACTATTACAAATGGTCACCCTGTATTTGTTCAAAAAGCAATGGATGAAAATCATTTTAATGTTATTTATGAAAATGAAACTCTGAATGTTTGGAACACAAATCAAGAAAACATTATGACTGTGTCTAATTCTCAAAGAAAAATCTTTCCATACTACCATATGTTAAATAATGAGGGCAAGCTACATTAAGAGTAATAAAAAACAAGATATAAAAGACAAAACAATCCTACAAGATAAAAACAAAGCACGGAGGACTAGGGAAAGCTTGGGGAGGTTTTAGCCCCACCATCCCAAACTATTTCAAATAAAGACTGAAGAAAAAGTACTGATTATTAATACCATCATCTAAGCAATACTGTCTGGCTATTTGGTGAGAAAGGTTCCACACACCCTGTAGTTCTTCTCCCCCAGCACAACTTTAGGAACAAAGGAGACCTGTGGACACCTAGTGAGGTGATAGAGATGAGTTCTAGCATCTGTACCTGGGGAATGAACAGGTACATAGCCCACACCTGGGGTAGTGGGGGAGAGACAGCCCTGTTACAGCAGTATCCACAAGACCAGACAATTCTCACATTTCACCCATGTTTTGACCGAGTTCAGCAGCTCTCAGCTCTAGGATCCAAACATACCAGAGTTTGGCCATCAACTGTGATCCCATAAACCATTTTATTTTATTTTATTATTTTTTTAAAGATTTTATTTATTTTTTTATTTGACACAGAGAGAGAGAGTGTGAGTACAAGCAGGGGGAGGTGCAGGCAGCAGGAGAGTGAGAAGCAGGCTCCCCGCTGAGCAGGGAGCCCAATGTGGGGCTCCATCCCAGGACCCCGGGATCATGACCTGAGCTGAAGGCAGACGCTTCACTGACTGAGCCACCCAGGCACCCCCCCCAAACCATTTTAATCACTAGTTCCTACACCCACTTCCTGGTAAAATGATTATATGCATACCATGGGGATGATGAAAAATTTGTTTATTCCTCCCCCCCAACCAAAGAAAAAGAAAATGGGGCAGGGTGGGGATTGGGAACAAAAATCTTGGTATTCTCACAGGAGTGTTATACACATGTACATGTTATTCAAATATGTTGGAGCCAAAAAAATTGAGAATTGTGATCTTGATGGCTGATGGTAGAATACTACTGGCTGCCATCAGACTTTTTGCCTGATCTTTGGGTTATTGAGGGAGTCTCCTAAGAGGTATGAACTGGGACGTGATAGCTATGTAGAAAAGAGAGAGTAAGTTTTATTTCCCAGCTTGCAATCAAGCTATGCATCTCCTTGTCTTATATCAGGATCTAGGTCTGAATCATCTTTATATCTCCCAAACACTGAGCCCATAATTTTAGTCAATACAAGTTTAAAATTTTGTTTATTCGTGAATTTAATTAATTGGAATACATTCAAAGTTTTAGCTGGAATTCAATGAAGTTTATTTTATTAAAAAAAAACAATTACAACAACTACCGTGTGAGAGAATGTTTTATGATGTCAAATATATTATTTGATTGAATTCCTCCCATTCTTACCAGTTGTTTTGGCATTGTGTGGGCACAGCTTGTATCTGAAGCTATCTGCCTAAAATGTTCATTGATTAATTCCCTCCTTATTACAAATTTTCATTTTCTTGTTTTTCCACATGTTATTTTAGTGAGATGGCTAAATAGATTTGTTTGTTGGAGAGGTGCCAACATTAAGATATATTACTAAGCCTGCCTTATAAACTTTGCTTATGCTAAGCTATGCATATTTAACTCATTTGATTTTTCCTTCAAAATCTGATTCATTCCCTCAATTACATTACTGCTTATCTCCCTGGACTCCCTCCAATTTAACTAGGTCTTTATGGTTCCCCAAACAAAATGCAAGATTCTGGATGAACATCACCCAGAATACAAAAAAGTTACCTGACAAATTCTTTTGTAATTATGTCTTTTCACATGTAGCCTCAAATTACGTATAGATTGCACTTGAGACTTCATTAACTGGAAGATGGCTAATGAAGTCATGAGAAGGCAGCTCAATTAGGAAATATACTGATATATTGATAGAGACGTGTTTGCTAGTGGATCAAGTAAAATGTCCATCAAAATGAGCAAATTAGTGGAACCTACTAATATAATGTTAGAGTAGATTGAACAAGTGGTGGATTCAGACAGGTTCCTCCCCACCCCACCATGTATAGATGCCTTAGGAAAACTAAAAAAATAAGCTTGTCTCAAGGGGAAGACAGTCAGCCGGCATAAACAGAAGAAAAAATGAGAACATATGTTGAAGAAACTATGAATGAGACTATACTAATAAATATAAATGGTAATCCCAGAAAATAAGAAAATATTTCATAGGTAGTGACTGATAACTCTTTAACAAAGTATCTTAAGCAACCTAATTCTTAGTTAAGGTCATTTAAATAACTTGTTTCAAATGATTCTCAGGGAGAACATTTTATGTATGATAAAAGACCTGCTGAGAGGGACAGAGGATTAAACACACATGCTTTTAAGAAGCAGTTTTCAAAGAGACCTCTTGTAGTGCTTGAAATCAGTGAACGAGTGCATGGAAGCTCGTTCCTGTGTATTAATACTTGGGGTCTACACCAGACCCAACTGAAGAGTGCGATCTGGGTTCTTTGATGGGTGTGATGACAACCTGGACTTGATTCGAGTTTGCTTTCACTTTGATTTACTCACCAACTGCAAATAAGCACTGCAAAGGACACAAATAAAATGAGAATGCAGGCATGTGTATACATGGCTCCATTCTGCATTCCTTGTACTCCACAAAGGCAAGCCTTGATTTGGTCGTGCTGGTAGCCTGCACAGAGTGAGGTGTCTAACAGGGTGAAAGAACATATTACTATGAGACTGTGGTCTTTTGTACTCCCAGCCTCATTAGCATTTGGAAACAGCTTATGTAAAGCATAATTCTGTTACTCAAGAAGTCCTATCATGCAGGCTTCATGTCCAGCTCCTCAATCTCCAAATTCTTGCCATGGCAGCACTAGGGCAAATTTTCCCTTATGTGTACACACAATACAGGGCCTAGGTGTTGCCCACGTACTCTCCCTTACAGGACTTCCCTGGGCAAGTCTGGCCATAGTCTACCATGAGGCCTTCTAGCAGTGGTCATTAAAAGTCAGTTGCAGGTCAAGGTATAGAGATATATTATTATCACTTGTAACTTTCCAAAAAAAATGATGGAGAAGCCAAAGTAGAGAAGGGATTAAATCTAATTGTTATGGAACACGTTGTACTCAGAAGTAGAAGATAAAGAGAAGAGTGTCTTGGTTTCAGTTGTTTATATTCAATAACATGAGTCAAGTAGAGTATTTTCTCGACTACCAATTTACTTGTTTAGAGGAACTCATCTCTGTGTGACTTGTTGAAATCTGCGAGTACATCGTGACATTTCCAAATGACACAGTAGTTAAGTTACAGACATTAGGATCAGATCAGTCTGCGTTTAAATAACAGCTCCGCTATGTACTATCAGTTTGATAGTGAGCAATCAAACCTTTTCAAACCTCTGTTTCCTTATCTGTATATCTCTTAATGTTTTTGTGAGAGTTAAATGATGTCATGTGTATAAAGCACTTACTAGAGAGTGTCTGGCACATAGTAACCACCAAGTAATATTATTAAATGAATGATTAATTATTGAACTCAGCAAAATTTCTAAAATTCAGGTACCATCTAGTAAGTAACTTATGAGAAAACCTATCTGATTCTAACATATTTGATTATTTAAAACATCTCCATTATAGTTAAAAAACATTTTACAATTTTCACACGTTTCTTATTTTCTTCAAAAAGGTTCTAAGAAGCTATTATTGAAGTCATGAGTCAATATAAGAACAGTTGACTCCTTTCCTGTTCCTCCAAGCCACAACAAACCCTTCCTATTGATTAGCTTTCTTATTATGCTCTCAGTCCCTTTTGCTTCAGATAACAGACTCTATTTCATGATTTTTATTTAAGTGCTCTGAGTGCATTCACTTGCATTTTCCCCTATACTAAATGATTTGGGGGTATACATGCATTTCTAAAGTACTTATTGCAGTAACACCTTGGGACTTTAACATTCAAGCAAAGGATATGAAGAAAAACCATTTTCATGAATACAACATTAGTGCTTTGTATTTAGGAAGCACCTTTCATCTGCATCTCTCAAAGACCTTCACAAATATTATCTGATACTTTATTCACTGGGCAAAGCTGCAAGCAAAACTGCCTTTCAAAGAATTCCCTTAAAGTACATAAAATCCCACGAGGGAAGGAGCATAGATAGCTGGATAAAGTGTCAGGAATATTCAGAGACATATTAAAATAGTATATACCAAAATGTCACTGAACAAATTATGTCTGCTACTTAGAAGTATGGTGTTCCATAGGCATAGCATTCATGTTAAATAAATACACAGGAACTTTGTCATATTGGCACTAGGATCAACATCCACATTATAAGCTAATGATATTTGAACAATTATGTAACTATGTGTCAACCTAATTTGTGGTAGATGACTTGCCTTATACTATATCCAAATATATTTATTAAAGCATTGCATATTAATGATACTCTAGTATAGTATATGTAAAGAGCATGGATATCAGACCAGGGTTGTATGCTAAGTACTTAGCAGATTGCCTGGTAGATGTTATAAACTCGGTTAATATTAGTTACCAATATAATCATTATCATAATTGTTCTCATGAATTTAGATTAGAAGACAGCTGTCTTTCAAAGAATTCAGTGCTGTTCCTGCTCCTACAGTATTCCCCCTGCCCCTTACTCATGGAGGATACATTCCAAGACTCCCGATGGATGCCTGAAACCATGGGTAGTACTGAACCCTATATATACTATGTTTTTCCTATACATACATGCCTATGATAAAGCTTAGGTTATAAATTAGACACAGTAAGAGATTAACAACAATAACCATAAAATAGAGCAATTATAACAGTATACTATAATAAAAATTACGGGAATGTGGTCTCTCTCAAAATATCTTATTGTACTGTACTCACTCTTCATCGTGTGATGACGTGAGCTGATAAAATGCCTGTGTGATGAGAGGTAGTGAGGTGAGTGATGTGGGCATTGTGACGTAGCATTAGACTACTACTGACCTCCTGACAATATGTCAGAAAGAAGATCATCTGCTTCTGGACCGTGATTGACAAGGCTGGCTAAAACTGCAGATAAAGAGGAACTACTGTAGTTCTTTTTCTATGTCTTGTTAAGATATGTACCTGTGAAGTAAGATGAAAAGGAAAACACATCCCTTTTCTCTTTTAGGAGTAGCAGGTCCAAGATGGGGAAAGGCTACTCAGATGTTAAGACCTCTTCTGACCTTCTGACTGAAATCATTTACACAATGTCTTGTTACAGAGACTATGGCCATGGATTTGTCATTAAAACACACCATATCAGATTAGGGACTTTTTATAATCCAAAAGAAATAACTGACTTAGAAGAGTTTTAATCAATTGTATTGGTGCCACGGAAACAAAACATTTGCTGATACACACTCATTGTGAACATATTATCAGCTTCATTTACTGCTTCTTAGTGTTACTATTCTTGGATCTCTCTATTCTGTTACTGTACCTTCTTGCTCACATAATTAGTATGCTATGAAAATGGACTATCTGAAAAATATTAAGAAAGTGGGATTTTGAAAATATTCTAAGGAGATGAATATTTTCTACTTTTTGGAAGAAAATGTGATGTTTTAAGGTCATACATTGTGCCCATTTTAGAGATGAAGAAGTGAAGAACTTAGCCCAGTGCCTTGGGTCCTATGGCATTGAATTGACTGTTTGCTGCCACTCAGCTGTCTCTCCTGGGATTCAAAGCAAACCACACCAACAGTGCTTCTATCACACTTGTCAACCCTATTTATTACAAACACTGAAGATAAAATTCTGGGGCTGAATCAGCTATGTAACAACTTATAATAACATCCATGTAATGGGTTACTTTATTTGTAAATGCAATTCAATATGCTCATGCATGTGTCGTTAAATGCTTCCTTTTAATTCTCGGTAGCAAATATCCTCATTTCAGTAGTACTTATATAAATTTATGTGATACTTATTAACAGTCTTTAACTTAGTTGGTATATCATTTTATCCCAAGTTGATCCTGAAAATATTAGAAGAGATTGCTTAATGGGCTTTCTTTAAAAAGACAACTGAGCAATTTATTTACACTATTTTTCTATCTGCACATTAAAACCTAACCATATTTACTAAAGAAATACTATGGCTATAAAATAAATTCTCATTTTATACAATTTGCATTCATGCTGACCATCTGTCTACTCACAGAGATTATCAAACTGGTTTCAAATAAATGTTATTAAAATAACATGGATTTCCTGAAACTATGAGTCATGGATGGGGGTTTTCCTTTTATAAAGACATGCTAAAGTTACAGCAATGGATAATGACAAGGATGGCTAAGGTTATGATAGTCCAAGTAGCTACTACAAGTGTTCCTCAAAAAAACAGCTCTAATGGTTGGCTCTATTATATAAATCCATAGTGTAATACTTCATGGATATGCCAAAATCTGAAGTCTAAAATCCCTAGGGGTATTACATCTCTTTTCTTTTAAAGTGAATTAAATGTTATTTTACATTTTATAGATTTTTGTAACTTGTTTTGCACCAATTACTAAATTATTCATAACACAAACATTCCAATGTAATTTATATAACACCTCCATTTGAAAGACCTGAAAATGTAAAAACAAACAAACGAAAACAACCCCCAATGATCTAAACACTGCAACAGAAGTTTCTTTATACAGGAATATAATGAATACAAGTGTCTATCTGAACAACAGTGATTTTCTAAAATAACTTTTTAAATGATTACTCAATACATGCAGCAAAGGAAACAAGGCACAGAGTGGAAAGGCGAACTACAGAATGGGAGAAAATATTTTCAAACAATATATCTGATGAGGGGTTTCTATCTAGAATATATAAAGAACTCTTAAAACTCAACAATAACAAAAGATAACCTGATTTAAAAAGTAGGCAAAGGACTTGAGGTGACATTTCTCCAAAGAAGATACACAAATTACCAATAAGCATATTGAAAAGATGCATCAACATCCTCATGAAAATGCAAATCAAAACCACAATGACATATTCCTGACACATATTATTAGGATGGCCACTATAAAAAAAACAACCCAGAAAATAAGACTTGGTGAGGATGCAGAGAAATCGGAACTTTGTGCATCGCTGGTAGAAATGTAAAATGTTGCAGATCCTATGGAAAACAAGTATAAAGATTCTTCAAAAACATTAGAAAATAGAATTACCATATAACTGGCAATCCCAATTCTGGGTATATATCCAAAGTAACTGAAAACAGGACCTTGAAGATATATTTGCACATCCATGTTCATGGAAGAATTAGTCACACTAGCCCAAGTTGGAAGCAATGTAAATGTCCAATGATGGATGAACTGAAAAGGAAAACATGGTATATACATACTATGGAACATTATTCAGCCTTAATAAATAAGAAAGTCCTGTCAAATGCTGCAACATGGATTGAACCTTGAGGATATTACATATGAAATAAGCCAGTCACAAAAATACCATGTAGTTCTACTTATGTGAGGTATATAATCAAACTCTTAGGAGGTAAATGATCAGGGGCTGAGGGAAGGGGAAATTGGGGAACTGTTATTCAGTGGGAAGGAGTTTTGGTTTTGTGAGATGGAAAATTTCTAGAGAGCTCTTGCACAACAATGTGTATATAGTTCCATTGCACACTTAAAAGTGGTTATAATGGCAAATTTTATGTTATGTGTTCTTTTGCCACAATAGGAAAGTCATCCATTCCTTCACTAATTGCATCTTTATTTTACCTCATATGGTGACTGATAGTGTGATAATGTAGGTTAGTGACATCAATGTGTAGCCAAATCCAAGCATTATGAAGAGGGTGGGCAAATTAGATGATTACATGATTATCATCATGAATCTTGCTGGTAGTAAAAGAATTATGATGTTCTTGGTCATTTATGCTTTAATGGGTAAGCATAGTTTTAATGCACTGAATTCTGTTAACACATACAGCCTATTCTTTAATTTACACACTGAGAAGAGAAAAGTGATTGCATTTGGAAATTTGAGGCTTTATTAAATGATGATAAAAGAAAAAAATTTACTTACTACTCACCAAAATCTGGAGGTAATAAAATGACACATAGCAAACTATCTTTATTAGATCAGGTTTCCATAACAGAATGCCATATAGACTGAGTGGCTGAAACAACAACAAAATTTTTTTCTCACAGTTCTAGAGGCGAGAAGCCCCAGATCAAGGGGCCAGCACGGTTGGTTTCTGGTGAAGGCTTTCTTCCTCACTTGCAGCGTTCACCTTTTCACTGTATCCTCACGTGACAGGGAGAGAGTGAAGGAACAAGCTCTCTGATGTCTCTTTTTATAAGAGTACTAATCACATTACGAGGGCTCTGCCCTCATGACCTCATCTAAACCTAATTATCACCCAAAGGCCCATCTCCAAATCCCATCACACTGGGGGTTAGGGCTTCAACAATATGAATTTGGGGGAGACACAATTTAGTACCTAGCACCAACCTATGCTTCAGTTGATCGGGATACTATATTACCAGTAAATAAGTATTTCCTAAGACATGTGTTTTAAAAACTGGTTTATTTTCTATCATATCTTACATTCCATATTATGTTTTGTACTTTCTCACACATGGATGATTTTAAACTTTTTTCTCACTATGCTTTACATACCACACTAAATGGCACACTTTATGAACTAGCATTCCTTTAACAATTATCTTCTCATTTGGAATTAAAATATCTAAACACTGATAATAATTAATCTAGAGCAGATCAGGTCTTAGACATTCTGAATAAATGGTTTTCTACTGTATTTAATTACTCTCAGTTCTCAGAGAGGTACAAATATCATTCTGTTAATATACCGTTCCCATTATAAGATGTTGTAAGCTATTGTGAGGATATAGTTACTAGTACAATCCATAAATACGTTAAAATTTAAGACAAGGAAAATGAAGCATGGAAAATTTGTTACTTGCCCACGATCACATGGTCTAGCAAGGGTAGCACTTGTGATGAGGATGCCTTTACTTGCTGTCATAACCGCTTTCTACCTTTATACCAAATGGTCAGCATCATATATCTTTCAGAAAATAAACTACAGTGTGGACTAAGAAGAGCAAAAAACACATTTGTGTGTACTCTTTATTGACTAACCTCATTGCAAAGATTGCAGACATCGATCTGCCATTCAACCCTCTTTCCCCTTCCTCGAACATATGTATTAACCTGAAAACTCACAAGAAACAATGGTGGTCATCAGAGAAGAAGGTCATACAACTGATAGGGGGGTAAGGTGAAGCACATACATATAAACACAACTGACTGAAAGAGCAGGGAATAATGAATGGTGGCAGAGTTAAAAAAGAGAGAACAGACTAGTCTATAAGGTTTCACAGCAAAGGTATGGGAAAAGGCCCAATTGAAAGAGATCAGTTTGTTGACGGCTTAGTGAACAATGTGTGGGAATGGCAAGGTGGCAGAGGCAAACAATGGAATGAGAGATGGGACAGAAAACAATAGGCCCGCTAATGCTAATGTACTACCTTCCCAACCCTAAACTGGTTATTCTCTAAATAAGCTTGTATAGAGTACTTATTAAGTGTTAGGCATGTTTTATACCCAAGAATAATGGTGAAAGTGAATGTCCCTGCTCTCAGAAGCTCAGTGGGGTGGGGTGGGGGCCAGGGCATGGAGGACAGACATGTATACAATTAAAGCACATTACCTGACCCTAGCTTTAGTTACATTTTTCAGGCGCTGAGTCTATTTATTTTTAGAACTATTTTCTTAGTATATCAAATTATTTTCCACCACGAATCTATTATAATGTTCTATACTGAACTAGCAGTATCTTGCTTTCCTACCTTGTAAATATTTTTAATCCAGGATTCTGGAAAGAAGTTCAATAAAGCTAAATTACATGTTAAATCTTTAGATTGCATAAAAAAGCTTAATTTCATTATCATGCAAACACACACACACACACACACAGCTTCAAAAAGCTTAGAGTCAGTTGAAAAAAATAATGAGACATGAAGTTCTCTGTCTCCCTAGAAGGCTGCCTGCTATTCTCAGCAGAGCTGCCACTACTAACTGCCACATCATTAATCTACATAGAATCATTCCACAGATATTCCAGGTTTCATGTGAAGACATGTCTTTCTAGAGTCATTTCTATGTGTGCTTTACAAAATTATAACTGCTATATCAGTAGTTGAATCAGGTAATAGGCACAGAGATATCTCTTGGGTTTGGAATTAGTTTGGAATATTTTGGATGTGGCCTTCTCTTTCTGGAGGGCATTCAAAAGAAGCAAGAAGATACCTTTCTATCCTGGATCAGACTGAGGCTTTGTTGAGTCTTACTGTAATTATGTCACCTTGGATTAGTTAGCCTGTTTCCTGGAGAATTAGTAAGAAAAAAAAGTCTTTTGCTGGCATCTTGACTACTTAACACATAACTGTTATTTGCAGAGTTTGGTTAAGCTTTGGTCCAACATTTATCAAGGAATTTATGTTTTAAGCTCTTATCCATGTTACTTCATCAAAAGCAATCAAAGTTTATGAGTGATTCCTTTTTGCTCTTCTGCCTTTTATTAAGACTCTGAGATCCTCAAGACAGTATTTTCCAATGACAAACAAGTCTGCCACCTTGGAGAGGAATGAACGTAGTCAGATGTCTATGAGGGTGGCCTTTAAACCAAGGACTAGTTACTTCGATTTGAGAACCATTTAGGTGTCTCTTCATGCTGCTGTAGGGCAGATTGGGGAGTAAGGGACCCGAGAAAAGATACGAGGGCAAGAAAGCTAACAAGGGGGTTGGACTGTAGTACCTGTGTACAGTGGTTAGGGATGATGTAAGCAGTCAGTGACAGAGGCATCTGCCTCTGGGACCTTTATGTCTGTTTGTGCTTCTTTGTCTTGTCCCTCAACTAAACGATGAATTCTAAAGACAGGAAATTTCTTATGCTATCAATCCATGTGATGCCTAATGCCATGCACCTCACTACATAATCTTGTCAATGGAGTGACAAATGTGTTCCAGTTATGTAAAATAAACCAAAGCAAAGGCCACTGGAAGATATTTCGGAAGAATGCTTTGTTTGAACTGTTTCTGAAATTGCAAAATTAATTATATGTATATATAATGCATACATAATATCAGTATCATAATTGTTACATAGCACTGGGTGTTATATGCAAACAATGAATCATGGAACACTACATCAAAAACTAATGATGTAATGTATGGTGATTAACATAACATAATAAAAAAATAAAAAAAACAAACAGAAACAAACAAACAAAACTGATGATGTACTGTATGGTGACTAACATAACATAACAAAATTAAATTAAATTAAATTAAAAAAATTCTGTGTTAAATGTTATTATATAATATATGATATTGTATGTTATGATATGTTTAATATGTACATATATGTTGATTAAATTAGAATTCAATTACAAAGTTTAAAACTATACATTTGGGAGGTTAAAAAGGCATGATTTTGCCCCAGTTTACCTTTCTATATTTCATTTTCTCCAGCCAAATTGCAACATTGGCTGTTCAAAAGACACAACTGGTGCTTTCCATCATTGAATCTTTATTTTCATACTTGACTTTCCACTCTGAATGCCTTTTCATCCCACACTCTGTCTACATCTCACTGTTTCTCTGAGGTCCAATACCAATGCTATTCCTTTCAAAAATTAAGCACTCCTTGAAATCTAAATAAAGAAGCAATATTTTTCTCTTCTGATCTCCTACAGCACTGTATTCCTCTTATGCTCTCGGCACCTCCTAAGACATATGAAGCTACGTGGTGGCAGGAAGAGAAGTAGATGGTCATATAAAATAGCAGACATGAGGCCAGTCACTGCATCATATGAAAAGCAGAACCCTAGGCTGAAGATTCACAAACTTGTATGGCTGAGGTTTCTAGAGCTGGATTCATTTTCAATCTTTGGAGAGGCACGTTTACGATAAATCCTTATCACCTGAGCTAGTCTGAGCAAGTCGCTTCTTCACACAACCAAAACAGCTTAACATTGTGCCTCGTATCTAAATACTTGTTTTACCTTGCCTAACAGAACAGAAATTCTTTGAAAGGCAGTGCCCATGGCTTCTTCTTTTTCATGACTCCTTCTTTTTCATGACTCCTATAGCACCTGCAGTGTGACACACAGTCAGTGCTCAATAAATGCTTGCTGGAAGAATGGAGTAAACTGGACAACTGATCATCAAATTATATTAAATTTCAGGTCATTTTTGGTGAGGCAAGAACTGAACACAGGCAGTTCATAAAAATATTTTACTAAACATTGCTTTTTCAAATGAATGGCTTGCCTGTCTCCCTCTTCACTGTTACAGATTTCTTCCTATTAGAACTCTGCAAACGTGTTTATGACATATCTTTGCCAAAGGCTAACTTTAGCAGCGGCACCATGTATCATAAAAGATGTGTCATATAAGCAAATTACACAATATGAAGCCATGCGTTCCTCCCATTATTTTAACAAGCATCTTCCCAGTTTAAAGGGTGGTGATCTGTTTCAGGTTCTCTTCTGAGAGGCCAAAAATGTAAACTGTACTTGAACTAGTGTCACTGCTATCTCTTAGTCAGAACGGGAAACACTTTGTCAACCTTATTTTCAGATATATCTGGTGTGACTAGATACCCTCAAGGAAATTATTTTTCAGGAATGAATTTGAAAAATTAAAAGGTTCACCAGTCACATGAAATACATAACAATGAAGTATAGTTTCATTTTATGGATATCACTTCTCTATACCTATATAGCGTTTTATGGTTTGCAAAGCACTTTGAAATATCTCATTTGCTCCTTATAACAGGAGTCTGCGAGATAGACACAAAGGCATCATCCTCACTTTGTATATCAAGAGGTGGAGAAGTCAGAAGACATTACCAAGGTCACAGAGATGGTAAGTGGTGAAGAGAAACTAGAAAAAGAACCCAAGTCTTTGAACTATTCTATTTATAACAATGTTTTTCAAACTTCTGGCTATGACCAAATGATGGGTCATGAAACTGATTTTGACTAGCATCTAAAAAATGAAATCGAATAGAATACATCATGGAGCATCAGCTCTATGATTTCACTTTTCAGTGAAGTTAAGAATTTATTTTGTAAAGGTAAGAATTATTTCATGAAACTTTTGTTTCAGTTTTGTCTATTATGATGTAAAATGTATTTCTAACTGTGAAATGGTGAGAAAAATAAATGGGAAGTCATTGATCTACATACCATGGTCGTCTACTAAATTATTAACTTGCTCAAAAGTAATTTATAATGACCAAATCTCCATGTTATTGGTTTTAACATTAAAATAATTGGGATACTAAAAATATATTTTCTGGCCATCCTTGAGTTAGTTATGAATTATGTAGGGTAACTTCATTGTTTGACCTCTTTTAAGAGTTCTACTTGAATATTATATTTAAAAATTTAGGGCTTCTATATAGGCACAATACTGGTTTTATTCTGTTTTTATGGGGGAAAATGCTAATCCTGCTTTATAAATAAATCATCTTAGAAAATCTTTACCTGACTTAAATATATCAGGGGAATGTAGAAAACACTGACTATAGATAACACCTTGAAAGTTAAGCATTGGATTCTTATAAAAAAAAGAATATCTGATATTTCTGGAATTTATTAACAACTTATTTAATTTATATATTATCAATGAATAATCAGAATGAGTGAAGCCACAGCTGTTCTCTTAATTACAATTAATGCAGTGGTTATTCATTGCCAATAAGATAGAGTATGAAATTCTTAGTGGGGCATATAAATGGCGGCAGCTTTATTTCCCATCCCTCTGCTTCACATAGGCCATGCACTTCCATGTCTCTAAGGCATTGTACGTGCTTTTTGCTTAGATGCCAATGACTCCCACCTTCCTCAGTGAAGCTGGGTCTTAAAGGATGAACCCAAGTCTTCTAGGCAAACACAAATCTTCTAGGCAATGTTATCCCCTCTGTGATGGCTTTATCCATTTCTTTTTCTGTGTTCTCACATACTTTATTACAGTTATCAGAAATCTCACAACATTAGAATTATTTCTTTGTGTAAGCTTCCTTACCTAGGCAGTGAGGTGCTTGAGACTGAAGTCTCTATCTTGCTCATCTTTGCATCCACAGTGTCCAACACAATGCCTCGGTAATAATAGGCACCCAATTCTTTGCTAAATATGTGCGACATATTTTTTAGTTTGAATGGACATTGACAAATGCAAAACATACAGAAAGCAATACACATGAGGTCACAAGAATGTCTATGTAGGTATGTATCTATCTACTCTTTTTCACACTGAAAGCTGCATTTTTTTTAAATATGTGAATATTAAAAGACTACTTTAGGTGTGGAAAATTATCTTTATATTTATTATTCTGTGGTCCATACATTAGCAAAAGAGCTGGCTGATTTGGTCTGCTGAAGCCAACACTTAATCAAATTGCTGACATCCTTTTATCTGATTATGTGCATGATACAGACCAAGGCATTTTTATTTTCCCATAGGCTGAGATGATGGTTTAGAGATACAGCCTACATGTTAAAATTTTCCCTCCATATTTTAGTCATCACTGTATTAAGAAAAAAATAACAGATAAGGAATTTTTTATTGATAGTTGGGTCATTTTAATATTTTGTGATATGGTGCCATTAAAGTTTCATTTATATTCCTATAGGTTTTCTCCTCACTGTTTCAGCTAATAGAGTTTGAAGTCCCAATGTGTCTCTATCACTCCTTTGAGAGATTTTTTTTTTAATTGTCGTTCTGAAAACACACCACTAACTTCCTCAACAGATAAAATAGAGGAACCACAGCTGGAGAAGTAAGAACATCAATTTACCCTTCATAACACATAAAATTATACTATGATTGTAGAGGAAGGCAATATTTAATTGACAGTTATTCTAATACATAAATGTATTAGGACACCATCTGTTTGAGTGCTCTACTGAGTATATCTATGCTACAAAATATTTTCAAAAAATGTACGGTAGGCTCACATGTGAATCTGGGAGAGAAGTATTTTTTTTTATTTTCTCGGTTTGAATTCTTCACACAGTTCTTCCTTGTATTACAGTTGACTATTTACATGTTCAACCTTCAATTAAATAGGAAGCTTAGGAAGGCATCCAAATCTTACTCATCTCCAGATTCCCAGAGTGGTCAACACTCAGTTGACACATAAGAAGTGTTCAGCAAATGTTTATTGGGAAAATAAATGAATATATTATGAAAACTGTGATGTTTTGAACATTTCCCAGAGGAGCTACTTGATGTTTTCTCCTGTGCTATAATTCCACAAAGACAAAAACCTCACAACTTCTTTCTTTGTTTTTGAAAAAACATGGCAGTAATGGCAGAGGGTGAAGTTGGATTATTCTTTTTTATTTTTAGTATTTTTTTAAGATTTTTATTTATTTATTTGAGAGAGAGAGAATGAGAGATAGAGAGCATGAGAGGGAAGAGGGTCAGAGGGAGAAGCAGACTCCCTGCTGAGCAGGGAGCCCGATGTGGGACTCGATCCCGGGACTCCAGGATCATGACCTGAGCTGAAGGCAGTTGCTTAACCAACTGAGCCACCCAGGCGCCCGTGAAGTTGATTATTCTTAAAATACAAGACAATCTTTCATAGCATTCTAACCCCTTGGCCTCCATGTGTGAAACATTTAAACCAAAGGTAAAAAGTTCAGGAAAATATCTGAATTTGTATCTTCAACTAAAGATCAAACTGCTGGATAGTAGGAAACATCTTGGCGATTAATCCATTCACATGTCCAGTATTGCACACTCAGAGCCTCAAGAGTCTAAATGTTAGCAATTGCTTTCAGGTTACTTGTGGAGATCACAATTGGCTTCCCTGCCTTTTCATTTAAACTTTAGGGTAACTTAGGAATCGTTGTTGTTTTATATTTTGAGATGTTAGCTGGTCATGTATATTTTTCTTCTTCTTTTCAGAACCTTGTCTTCGAGGTTATTAAAATCCTTTTTAAATAACTTTTTTTGATAATAATAGAAATTATACTTACCTAGTATAAAATAAAGCCATGACAATAACAAATATAAGGAAGTATTCAGGAAAACATACTTCGTCATCTGATTCTAACCAACAAAATATTTTTAATGAGTGCACATCTATTAAAAGAATCCTCAAGATGCTGTAATTATTATTCATTTTCTAGAATTGTTTCACCATGAAGCTTTATGCTTCTATGGGGACTTTAATGTTTATGTTTTGTGACGGCTGCATTGACTATTAAAAAGCAATTTGGCTGACATTTTAGGTCTTTTGTTGCCAGTTTTAATTGGATTGTTCATCAAGCATCAACTCCCCCGTTAACTGCAAAAATTTCAGGCCAACGTCAGTTTACAGTAATGACTATTTAATGATTTTATCCTGTCAGTATGCAAGCTTCGTATAGATATATGCATGATTAGTTTCATATCAAGACCTGTAATTAAATAATTGAAGCTTAAACAGAATGGATATCAAACAGGAACACATATTTAATAAAGACTCAGAAGCTTATCAAAATACTGATTAGCAATTAAACTTAGTTTTAAGTTCATCTGTTTTAGTACACTTATGATATCTTTAAAATATTTGTATAAAGTTTTTGCCCAAAGATAAGGAAATTCTCTTTAGCACAGCAGTAAATACAGGTTTTCAACGGGTAATTTATATCTAATGTGCGCCTACTGCCTGAGTAAGAAAACCCATTTTAACTATTATTTTATTTGGAGAAAACAATTAGCCAAAACAGAAAGCCCTAGAGTAGCAATAAATACTCTTATCAATCAGATAAAATTCTAGTCCTTAAGAAGCTGACTTAATTGAATCACTATATTGTACACTTGAAACTAATATAACACTGTATGCTAACTATACTAGAATTAAAATAAAACGTTGACTTATATATGCCCATACTATGCGGTCACCCAGTTCATGTAATGGAATGTTAGAACTGGAAAGGGTCTTGGTGACTGTCTATTTTAACTTCCTTATTTTACAGTATCGAAGTCCACACGAGTTAAGGGATTTGCTTAAGGTCATATAGTTAGTTAATAGTAGACTCAAGAGAAAAATCTAGGTCCACCATGTGAACTTATGTATTCTCGGGGAATCAGAGGGTAAAACAGTCTTTTATGTATCGGTAAATTCCTTTTCTCTGTATTCCATTAAATTCACACTTCAAAACTAAAAACAAACCAGGAAAAATAAAATAAGATGAAAATTGAGAGGGAGGCAAGGCAAACCCTAAGAGACACTGAACTCTAGGAAACGAACTGAGGGTTGCTGGAGGGGAGGTAGGTAGAGAGATGGGGTAATTGGGTGGTGGGCATTAAGGAGGGCACTTGGTGTAATGAGCACTGGGTGTTATATGCAACTGATGAATCACTAAATTCAGCCCCTGAAAACAATAATACCCTATATGTTAACTAAATGAATTTAAATAAAAATTTAAAAAATCCCAAACCTGTATATAGAGATACACACTGAAAAGCTTCATTTTCTTTTCTTTCCCCCTCCACCCCATTCCTCCTCCAACCCTTGTAAGTAACCATTTTTTACCTAGTTTCTTATTCATCTTTCCAGTATTTTTCTTGCCAATATACAACATATGAATATATACTATTATTTGCCCCCTTTCCATATGCAAAATATAGTATACCACATACACGTTTTTACACCTTGGTTTTTTTCACTTAAAAATACATCTTATGATTGCTTCACATCACACAGCATAGAAATCTTCCTTGTCATTTTTTCTTTTAAGCTGCATAGTATTCCCTTGCATGGATACTATAGTTTAGTCAATGTGTTTATCAAATTATTAACAACCATTTGAAAATGTTTTAGATGATAAAAATTATTTCACTTTACCTATGAGAAGTATTTATCTGTATAATGGAAATGTAGAAAATGTAGGTATTAAGGTGAAGGCTAAACTCCAGTGTAGTGTGCATAGTACTGAAGAACAACTAAAAAAAACCCATTACTTTCTCTTTGATTTAAAGCCCTAGTCCTAAAGCTCATTGTATAATTAAGATGTTTTCCAGGATTTACTGGTATGGGTAAGTAAAAATACATGCTATTGTGAATTGTGTCAGACGGTTGAATCACAGACCTGTACCTCTGAAATAAATAATACATTATATGTTAAAAAAAAAAAGAAGAAGATAGCAGGACAGGAAAATGAAGGGGGGGAAATCCGAGGGGGAGATGAACCATGAGAGACTATGGACTCTGAGAAACAAACTGAGGGTTCTAGAGGGGAGGAGGCTGGGGGGATGGGTTAGCCTGGTGATGGGTATTAAAGAAGGCACGTACTGAATGGAGCACTGGGTGTTATACGCAAACAATGAATCATGGAACACTACATCAAAAACTAACGTATGGTGATTAACATAACATAATAAAATAAAAAAATATACGCTATAATGAAAATGGTCATAAGGTAGCACATAGAAATTTTTACTTTTATGTTATGTCTGGTAAGCATAACATTTCAAAATCCTTCCATCTTCAGTCTAAATAGAGCATACTACTTGCTTCTTGCTCATGGTAATCCACATGTACCTTGCATTTTAAAATAGTTGCATTTCACTTTGGAATGGAAGGCCTGCCTATGTTGCGACTGCATAGTGAAAGACAATAGGGAGACAGGCCAATTAAGGTAGAAGCAGATTTCTTATTAAATGACAGGTCCCAGATTCCCATTTCATGAAACATGTACTCCTGCCACATGCCAAATTCCCATTAACTTCAAGAAGGAATTATGCACAGAAGAAATATGTAGGCTGAAGAGGGCAGGATAAATTAGTCCAGAGCAATCCTTAAATGTCAGTTTAAAATGCAGTGAACGCTTTAAATTATGTGTAGTCATGTTGTTTGGATTGAATATTATCCACTCACCCCCTGTCTCTGACCACATCTTCAAAATGAATGGGGCAAAAAATTGCTTGAAATAGAGAAGAGACACGAACAGCTCAATTTGGAATTGTAAGTTAAAATGGAATCCAAAGGTGTGAGTCATGAAAATGCAGATTCCTTAAAGGAAACAGCTTAAGAGAAAGAAAACTGTGCTTTCCCTCAGCATATAAAATATTTACATTTAAGATAATGACTAGAAATATTTTTAAACTCTATTAATTCAGCCTAATTCAGAAAGTCAGATTTTATTAATTGTAAAATCCAAATCATATTTAAAATATAAGCGTGTGATAATTACCTTCAGGTGCACTGCATGAATGTTACTACTACTCATGTCCTATAGAAGACCTTATGGTCATCAATGTAAACAAAAACAATAAAAATGCCGATTGTATTCTTTTTTTTTAAGATTTATTTATTTATTTATTTGACAGAGAAAGACACAGAAAGAGAGGGAACACAAGCAGGGGCAGAGGGAGAGGGAGAAGCAGGCTTCCCGCTGAGCAGGGAGCCCAGTGCGGGGCTCCATCCCAGGACTCTGAGATCATGACCAGAGCTGAAGGCAGACGCTTAAGGACTGAGCCACCCAGGCGCCCCATGCCAATTGTATTCTTATTATTGCTTTTAACATGTGTAAAATAGTTTATGTTCTTAAGCAGGTGAAACAAACTGTCTACAATCTTCATAGTACCCTTTCGATGGCATATCTCAGGGTAAGTTTCAGCTTAGCTCTGTCAATATGAAAATAAGTTTTAAAATTATGAGACTTTGTTATATTAAATTAACTCAAAAATTGTCTCTTAAATGTAAACACTTTTAAAAGCAAATCTCTAATTTAGAATAGCTATTTGGTAGATAGCCATTTGAAATCTCCTTTATAGAAGCTCTAAAAGAATATTACAATGTACTGTAAAGAATATTTTGACCAAAAAGTTGATGTTGGAAAGCTTGATCTATGTCATTCTCTGTCAATTACATAAAAAGTGAGCTTATTTTTATTTTTGCGAATTATAGGGACACGAGTTTACATGAACATTTGCCACTAGATGGGACCTTGGATCTGTGATAATAATCTAGCAGCTGACTGCCTTTCATCCAGTTTTACAGGACTCAAGAACACAAACCTTCTTAAGAAAAGTAACTCTTGGGGCACCTGGGTGGCTCAGTCGGTTAAACGTCCAATTCCTGATTTCAACTCAGGTCATGATCTCAGCATTGTGGGATTAAGCCCCCATGTCCAGCTCTGTGCTGAGTCCACTTGAGATTCTCTCCCTCTCCCTCTGCCAACCCCCCCTTTAAAAAAAATGAAAAAGAAAAGTAACTCTTTATTGACAAAATAAAACTTTATAACCTGCACAACTAACCAGCTGGGTCACAGAAGGTTATTTCCTCACCGTTTCTTAGGAGATGATAGAAAACAGGTTAACATTTAGAGCGAATTCCTTGAAACAATGGCCTATGCTAAAAAAAAAAAAAAAGCAACTGACTTTCTAGTACTCCTTAAAAAAGACATCTGCTTTTCTTCCAGTGACACAATGGTAAGCTTGGTCAAAACATTTTCCAGCATCTCGATGCCTAGCATATCTGTGACCTCTTGTAGCTGCCCCCCAGAAGCACTACAGTTTTCTCTGAAGTCACAGATACCAAGATTTTTTTCTAATATCATGATTTCTTAAACTATAAAGAAAAGGTATACTGATGGCAAGCAAAGTTTGATGCTTGGAAATCAACCTAGAGAGAGACAGTATAGAGTAGGAACAAAGAATTCAGCTTCTGGAAATGATGGTAGACTAGAAAACCTAAAACATTTTACACTACAAAGCACCTAAAAATGCTAGGTGAATATATCATTCATCTTTTTAACTGAAAAATGGCACTCAGAAGTTAAACAAAAAAACCCAGAAGCCAAAACCAAGGTGGGAATTCTAAATAAGAATGGCATGCCCAGAATTTGACACAGCAGCTCCTTTGTAAGTGGGTGATAAAAGAACATGGGCTTTTAAGGCTAAGGTGAAAGAAGCAAGACAAAAGGATTTGAGTTATCCCAAGGCAGGAAGTTGCAACTGAGACCTGCCTATGTTGCCTATATATGGACCTTCAGAATGTGACACTTGAGAAAAGGGTATACTAGAAAAAAATCTGCCCATTGGCACAAGAGGACAAAAAAGAATCCTGTCTGTTCTGGATTGGGCTCTGGGTAAAAACAATAAAAAAGTCATTCCTGAGAATTCGTAAGTATGGACATAGATCATGCAATGAATTAGGGTTGAGTTTACACTTTCTGTGTGGTTTAGCAACTACCAATATGAGACATTAGTATGGAAGTATCTGGACGCCTTGGTGGAGGCAACAGCAAACAAGATGACAATCCAAAGTTAAAAATTATATGAGGAAATAGTCCACTTTAAACAAAAGCCGATACACTCAACAAACTATAAGATTAGATCCCTGAGAATATCAGGTAATAGTGCCATTGTTTAGAGACCATAAAAAAGCATATTTAAAATGGCCAAACAGAATGTAAACATAATAATAGAACACTATTTGTAAAAAAAAAAAGATCATGTAGACTTTAAAAAGAATAAGAATTCTAAAACTTAAAAATATAAAATCAAAATGCAAAACTCAATGGAAAATAAAACACAAAGAGCAACTTAAATTGCAAGTAAGGCACAAATAAAGCAAGAACTAATGAATTTGAATGCATATCTGAAGAAATTACACAGAATGTAGTGTAGACAAGTGAAGAGGTGAAAAATCTAAAAGATGGGGTAAGGGTCATGGAAGGTAGAATGACATAACACAATACATATCTAATAAAAATTCTAGAAGCAGAAAATAAAGAAAATAGGAAGAAATGATAATGACAGAATTTTCCAAGATTGATTATAAAGAATCAAAAATGAGATTGTGAGAAAATTCTCAGATTCAGGGAACACAACTCCCAAGCAGGATAAATAAATTAAATCCACACATTAAGAACATCTGAGGCAGCCATGAAAATACACCACCTGGACCTGTTACGGGTGCATAGTTGACCAACAGCCCCAATCCCTGCCTTTCTGAATCCAGTACTAGGTCCACCTTAAGGCCAGACTATGGTCTACTTCCACCCAATGGCTGAACATGGTTTGGGTAGTAATATAGTCCATTCCTGTAAGATGGGGAAGTGTTTTAATGGTAATTTTGGTTCTAGGACTCTCCATCAGCCTGGCCAAAACTTTCTTGGATCCACATAGTAGTCTGAAACTTCTCATTTTTCTCTCCCCCATAGATGTCAGAACCTGAAGATCCTCCCTGTCTTCTCCTGTTCCCTCTCTTTTATCCTTCAAAGAGTCTTCCAGAAAACTTGCCCATCTAATCCCATCTTGGCACCTGCTTCCTGAATGATGTGAATTAGCAAAACATCAAAGAGAAAGAGAGACTTAAAATGCTAAATAGAAAGAGATTACCTATAATGAAACTATAATTAATTAGACTGACAGCAAATTTCTCAATTATAGCACAGGAGCTGTAAGATGTGTGGCAAGCACTGTTGATTGCCTATCCAATAGCCATTAACCTCTTTCACATTGCTAACAGACCCTTAGTTGTCCAGGTATGAAATATGTGCCCCACCCTGAGGGCCATTACTAGTTCAAACAACTAGAATATTACATTCACCTTTGCCAGTGACTAGATTAGAAGGTGGGCATGTCACCCAGTTCTGGATGAGATGAAGTCTGAAAGAGGTTTCTGACAAAGATTATTCTATCTGATATATACAGAGAGATATGTAAGGAAAAATCTGTTCCTTTTTCAAGACTTTGGATAATTGTCATCATTAGGACATGATTTTGGAGCTGTTAGCCATTTAGCAACTGTCACATAAAAGCCAAAAGAGTCAGAGAGAAGCTGATCCAGAGCTCTGATATATTGAGCTGCTCAACTGATCAACCCTGGTTCTGCCTAGGTCTGGATTGCATGTTATGAGAGAAAAATACATATCGTTGTCATTTGTGCTGTTATTTTGAATATTCTTGGTATATTCCTTGTATCAGGAAGGGTTCTGACAGTTCATGGGGCAATATTTTCAAAATGCTTAGAGAAAAATGTCAATATTGCATTCCACATCTAGCGAATTTGTTAGTCAACACTGAGGGTGAAATGAAGACAATTTTCTACAAGGATGGAGAATTTACCACCAACAGACTCTTGATGAAAGAACTATGAGAGGATGCACTTAAGTACGCATAAAACTGAATCTAAAAGGAAGGACTGACCTGTAAAAAGGAATGGTGAGTAAAGTAATTGATAAATACATGGGTAAATCTAAATGAGCACCGAATGTGGAAAATATTATAATTTTGTGTGTTAAGAAAAAATGGAACCAAAATAATTGATAATAATTAGATGTAAGTGAAGAGAGGATGTTCCATATGAAAGCATTCTAAGCTCCATTTATTGTTTAGGAAGAGGGCAGAGAAACTTATTAATTTTAGACTTCAAGCCAAATAAAGATGATAAAAATTTAAAGTAATCTTCTAATGTACTAGAACTAAAATGAATAATTGCTAGTAGAGGGAGAAAAAGAATAAAATAAAATCAATTCAATAGAGGACAGTAAAAGATAAAAATTTAAAAGCAATGATTATGAGAGAATGAAAGAGAGAAGGCTATAGTCAGACTGAGTTCAAAGCCTTAATCCCAGTTCTGCTACTCACTAGCTGGGGAGGCCTGAGTAAGTTACTAACTACTTTGTGCTTTAGTTTCTTCAATGTAAAGTGAATATAATAATAGATTCTATGTCCTAGGAATTTCGTAAAGATTAATGCATTAATCCACAGGAAGTATTGAGAATAGTGCCTGGCACATGGTTAGTACTCAATAAGTTATATCCATTATAGCTATTATTGACTGTTGTGAGAGTACTGGTTTAGCCAAACAACAGAATGTAAAAAGTACTATTTCCTTCAAAGAAGTAATAAACTTTTCTATGACTACTGGCTGAACAGCATACCAAAAATACTTCCCTGTTTATGTGCACATTTATTGAGTTAAAGTTTTACAAAATTTGATGAGTAAATATTAAACTCAACTTTTTTTATTTGTCACAAATATTTCATAACAGGAAAATAAAAGACAAAATAAGGGGGAGATGGCAACAGAGCATAAGAAACGTATCAGGACATGCTGGAAATTAGATAGGATGGACATACAAATACTCCATTTCTTTCAGTAAGCTTTCTGATTCATTTTCAGTGATACGCTGCTAATTTGAAAATACAAAGCTCCTCTGCACAGAGGAGAAAAACAGAGAGGGATCCATTCAAGCAGAACTTTAGAGGTCATCCTCCCCAGCTTCATCGTCACCTTCACCTTTTTTTCATATCTTGGGATTCCTTCCCCTTGAAATTTTGTTTGAAGAAAGGGTTCTGCAAATAAAGTCTGAGAACCATCCCTCCCATTAGTGCTTTCCCCAGTCTTCTTGATGATGAACCTTCCGTAGCTCCCTCAAATTATGACTATCACAACAGCTCCCTCTATGGGATAGCTTGATATCAGGTTGGTGCTTGATGCCTTTCAGTGATCTTATGTCTGGGTTCACTACAGCTGCACAACAGGGAGCTTAAAGTATTCAGTTTAATTTCCAATACCTTTCCTGATAACAATTAACATTTAAAGTAAAGTGGTGTGGAATATTCTTTCTTATATTTATGAATTTGCTCATACAACCATATAATTAAATATTGAAATTCCATGTAATTTAATACTAAAATACTTTAGTATTAAATTATAATTCTATGTAATTTAATATTGAAATATTTTAATATATTTTAATATTAAATTATAATTTAATATTTAACTGAAACAATTTAATATTGTATGAGTCTGTAAACTTTTTCTGTGAAGGACCAGATACTAAATATTTTAGCCTTTGCTGGTCATATGGTCTCTGTCTCATTATTCAACTCTACTGTCTAGCACCTAAGGAACCATAGACAATATGTAAATGAATATGTGGCTCTGTTCCAATAAAACTTCATTTATGAAAACAGGTGGTGGGCCAGATTTGGCCCAGGGGCCATAGTTTGCTGACCCCTGTTATATTGGCTTGGTTTTCATTACCCAGTGGATTCATTTCACAAAACAGAGTTTTACTACCAGGATTATTTAATCATTCTCTTCAACTGCAAAATGTTTTTGTTCGAGTAAGTGGGACTTTCGTTAAAAATTTGCTTTTGAGGACTGAAATAAATGTTGCCTTGGTTTTTCAATATTCTGAAATTCAGAAATTCAGAAATTCAGCTTAAGAGTCAAGGGGATGCATTTATATTTCCAATATATTTAAAACCATAAAAAAAGTGAAAGAAGGAATTTCATTTGTCAATGTGAGTAAATTATATTCAACTCAATCACCTCCAGGAAGATTATTACAAATTTTACATTTAAATTCATAGATAGCACCTAATCTGCTTATAATTTTGTTGACAGCTGAATTTCTGTTATTTTATCTTCCTACAGAGAAGCCCTTGAAATTCGAGAATCTATGTGGCTTTACTGCATTACTTGAACTCATTTCCTAAAGAGTCTGTGAAAAAATTGAGTGAAAATTGTATTTTTAATTAGTTGCCATTTTTAATTACCCAAACAATTCATCTTCATTTAAAAATATGGATACCATCAGGGTCACTGTATAATGATATTCAGATTGCACACTACACAAGAGTGCTCCATTCCAGGGTGTGCCATTCATATTGGGGACACTATGGATCACTGAGGATACTGAAAACCTACAGACTTATTAAAACACCTTTCTGGAAGATGGCTATAAACAGTCTTATTCTAACAACCAATATTTTATGGTAATTTTCAAATGGATTGTAACAAAGTATCTTGAGGAAGGGTTGTTGTTCTTATTCACGTTTTAAAGTTATTTGGTCTAGTTGTGGCTTTGCATTCTCTGAGGGAATTAGTCCCTTCCTCTAATAATTATTGTATCTAACCTCATCTGCAAAACTTCAGCAAAGATAGGAAACCATGAAAAGTTTATACTTCTCTAGTCAAAGGACATCCATTTCTATTGGTCTCTTTTTAAAATGATAGGTCAGAAACACCAAAAAACCCAAATAATCCAATTAAAAAATGGGCAGAAGACATGAAAACACAATTCTCCAAAAAAGTCACACAGATGGCCTACAGACACATGAAAAGATTGCTCAACATCACTCATCAGGGAAATGCAAATCAAAACTGTAATGAGATATCACCTCACACCTGTCAGAATAATAAAAATAAAAAACACAAGAAACAACAAGTGTTGGAAAGGATGTGGAGAAAAGAAAAAAACCTGGTACACTGTTGGTAGGGATGCAAACTGATGTAGCCATTGTTGGAAAACAATATGGAGGTTGCTCAAAAAATTAAAAATAGAATTACCCTATGATCCAGCAATTCCATTACTGTGTATTTACTTAAAGAATATGAAAACACTAATTTGAAAATATGTAAGCACCCCTATGTTTATTGCAGCATTATTTACAATAGGTAAATTATGAAAGCAACCCAAGTGTTCATTGATAGATGAATGGATAAAGAAGATGTGGTATATATATACAATGAAATATTACTCAGTCATAAAAAAAGAATGAGAGGTGCCTGGGTGGCTCAGTTGGTTAAGCAACCGACTCTTGATTTTGCTTCAGGTCATGATCTCAGGGTCGTGAGATCAAGCCCTGTGTCAGGCTCCACTTAGTGGGGAGTCTGCCAGAGATTCTCTCTGTCTTCCTCTACCCCCCCTTCCCCTCTTTCTCAAATAAATAAATCTTTAAAAAAAATGAAATCTTGCTATTTGCAACAACATGGATGGATCTTGAAATGCTAAAGTGAAATAGTCAGAGAAAGATAAATATCCATATAATTTCACTCATATGTGGAATTTAAGAAACAAAACAAATGATCAAAGGAAAAAAAAGAGATAAAACAAAAAACTGACTCTCAACTATAGAGAACAAAGTGGTGGTTACAGAGGGAAGGTTGGTGGAGGGGATGGGTGAAATAGGTGAAGGGGATTCAGAGCACACATCATGATGAGCACCGAGTAATGTATAGAATTGTTGAATCACTATGTTATACACCTGAAACTAATACAACATGGTATGTTAGCTATACTGGAATTTAAAAAAATGATAGGTCAGTAGGCATAGTGCACACTTTTCTCACATATCTCTACTGCAGTGATTTTATCATAGTGACCATAGAATAAATATTTAGATCATATAGGGATCTCCAAGAAACTCATAGAGTGCTTTCCTAGCCATCTTGTTATTGTTTTCAATGTCATGTTTTATGTTTCCGCAGTACTTTTAAATGTGTTCCACTGAAGGAATGGTTTTCACTGTGTTTCAGGAACATGTCTTAGGGACTAGGATGGAGGTTGGAGGTTGGAGCTTTGGGGTCCTTGTTTTCACTTTTACTTTTCATATACATTGGAGTTGCACATAATATTGGTGCAAAGGGAAGAAGTTTTCAAATTGTAATATGCAGAGAACAGTTCCAAACACAATTCCCTGCCCCCTCTCCCCCAGGAAGTATGACTTTACTTGAAAGATGCTGCCAACACCACTGGTGGCAGTAGAAGTTTCCAATCTTTAAAGACCTCATACTTGGTAATTTCCACAATATAATCTCTAATTCTCACAAAAATCCTACAAGAAGGTAGTTGTTACTATTCACATTTCACAGACTGCCATAGACGGAATGTTTGTATCCATCTAAAATTCGTCAGTTAAAACCTAGTCTCCAGTGTGATAGTATTAAGGAGGTGATTAGGCTTTAAGGATACAGCCCTTGGGGCACCTGGGTGGCTCAGTCAGTGAAGTGTCTACCTTTGGCTCAGGTCATGATCCCAGGGTCCTGGGATGGAGCCCGAATCGAGCTCCCTGCTCAGTGGGAAGCCTGCTTCTCCCTCTCCCACTCCCCCTGCTTCTGTTCCCTCTCTTGCTCTCTCTCTCTCTCTCAAATAAAATAAATAAAATCTTAAAAAAAAAAGAATACAGCCCTCATAATGGAATTAGTGCCCTTAAAAAAGACTCCAGAGAGTTCTCTCATCCTATCCACCATGAGGAAACACACCGGAAAGACAGCCTATATGAACCAAGGAAGGGGGTTCTCACCAAACACTGGATCTGCTGGCACCTTGATCTTGGCTTCCCAGCCTCCAAAACTGAGAAAAAGTGTTTGTTCTTTTGTTGTTTGTAAGCCACCCAGTCTATGGCATTCTGTTACAGTACCCCAGATGGATTAAGACACAGATGAAGAAATAAAGTCTCAGAAAGGCCACCCTGTTAGTAAGTGGCAAACCTGGAAACTAAACTTGAGTCTGTCCCGCCTCAAATATTCACCCTACCCATATATTGTAATGTAAGGTATTTATTAGCAGGAAAACACCGAAGAGGGTTAGATATCCCTAGTTTTAAAAGATTATCAGTGTGGATTAGGGATTGAGTTCATGGAAAATTAAACTACAGAGTCTAAATTATAATAGATACTTATTTATGCATAAATATACAAATGATAAATACAAAAATTCCAATGAAATAAAATTATATTTTCAAACTCTGCCCAAGTGTTCATTTCTTAAATTATTATCTTATTCTGAAATATTTCAGGTTAAAATTATTACCCTTCAAGGACCAAAGTGTACTTAAACATTTCAAATAGTAAATTTCACTAAGAAAATATGGTTGTTAGCTTTTAAGAAATACAGTTCTGCTCCAGAAGAGATACTCAAACCACTGGTGATTCACATCACACAAAACTTTATTTGTTGCCTCAATCTGATTTTCAATTCAAGATGGTATTTGGTGATACTATTATTTCAGTTAGGCATCTCACTTGAACAGAAATTGGGACTCAGATGGCTTCTATCAGTGAAGGTTTGCAATTGTGATTTAAAGCAACCACATACACCTGCAAATGACTTTGTAGCCTTAGGGGAATGCAAAGTCAGTTCCCCAGCAGGGACAAGCAGAGCTTTCAACTACTGATGGAAAAATCATTATTTTACCACCTCTGTTAATTAGTTAAATGTCTGAAGTTGGAGAGAAGTAAACTAGACACACTAGAAAGGACTATGAGAATAGTCCTAGGGATAGAATCCAACATTTCTCAGCACCTGCAAAGGGTTAAGTACTATGGTAGGCAAGAGATATTAACATAACCTAGTCCTTACCCTCAGGGAACACTACACATCTCACCCACTCACTTGCCATTTCTTTCTCTTTGCATTGAAAAGACCTTTCTTCCTCCACCTTTCATCTTTGGTTTGTGTCCTCTTATTCCAAGACAAGTTCAAGGGCTTCCTCCTTTATAAACATCTTCCTAAACAGTTTCCTTGTGCCCTAACTAGACCATTCTATCATTGCACTTGTTACACTTTATCACACTAGTTTGTTTACCTGTATGTTAATTCTATTGATCCTATTACTTATTTCCAATAAGTCCCTCAAAAGCAAGGGTTGTGCTTTATTTGTCTAATTAAACAGCTAATATTTCATTCAACAGATATTAATTGACCTTTTATGAGCCAGAGAATACAATTATCAAGCACACCATACACTTAATACATAACTTGTTAAATGAAGAAATAAAATCTGATCCCATGTACTCCGGATCACAACTCCCCTCCTGAATATCTCTAGCACTCTGGGTTCAGGTTGTGGTGAATTAATTTGTGTTGTGGATATATATAAAATTCTCAAGTTGTTCTTTGGGTGTTATTAAAGATTAAAAACTCCTTGAGCAAAAGGGCTTTATAAAATATTTCTTCTTATTTTACTATAGTTCTCAGTAAAGGGTTTGATCAATTAAGTGCTCAATAATTATGAGTTTAAGAAAGCAACTTTCTACTTTTGGATAAGCATTATCAGTATGAAATAGAGAAATTTACTGTTCATTTAATTGATTGTGTCAACAACCTCCCCATCCCCAAAATCTCAGTCACCAAATCCTACTTCTGCAATGTATCCCTTTTACCCCTGCAGCAAATGCCTTAGGGGTCTCACTATGTCTCACTTGAACTATTACAACAACCTCTTATCTGTTCTTCCTGCCTTTAGTAGCCCTACCTGAATCCATCAACACTGCAACCAGAATATACTTCCTAAACATATTTTCCAGGCTTTCTTGCTAGGTCTAGACATATGACTGAGTCTAGAAAATAGAAGTGTTGAGTACCACACTCTCAGGTCTGGTCCATAAAAAACTCCCATTTTTGCTCTTCTCCCTTCCCCTAGTTTAATGTATACAAACAATGGCAACTTTTCAAGCCATGTGTAAAAGACAGTGGAGCCATAGGATGGAAAGAGCCTGGGACCTGGGTGAAATCTTGGAGAACTGCCTAGCAGTCAAGAATTCTCAAGTTGAATTTAGGTGAACAAGAAATAGCTATTTTTGAGCCATTGTACGTTTTTAGGCTAGTTTATAACAGAAGGTGGCATCGTCTTTCCTACTGTACAGTGCTATTCCTCTGGTCAAAATCCATCCATTAGCTATCATACTCTATGCAGATCCTTAGAATGACAGGTATAAGCTCTTTCATAATCTAAATGTGAATCACTCTACTGGTCTCATTCTATTTTTAATCCTTACCTCCCACTATCCCATGGTCATATTCCATACCCTTTGCTTCAACCACAATAAATTTCTTGGCATTCTAAGAAAAAAAAAATACTTTAATGCTTGCACCTATGCTGTTCCTTCATCTTAGAATCCATTCTTTCTTCTGTCCCATACCTAAAATTCTTTTTATCATTCATAGTCCAACTCACATTTTATCATCTCTGAGACATCTTCTCTGATCCTCTCTGTCAAAATCAATTGCCCTCCCATTGCCACTCCTATAACACATTTTAAAAATCTGTATCATAGCATTAACTGTATTTCTAAATTGATACATAGTTTAACTGTATTCATATGCCCATTTTCAAAACTGGATTGTATCATCTTGAGGACAGGGATTGTATCTCATTCATTCTTATAACCCCCAGCAATTAGCATTGACTCTTATATGCAGTAGTCACTCAAGAAATATAGGTTGAATTGGTATTATTTGGATTCATATAGCAAGTTAAGCTTTTTAAAGTATTTTTCATGTATATATATGTTATTTCATTTTTATGCTCATAATAATTATGTGGAATAAAATAAGGACAGTTAATTAATTGTAAAGTACAGTTAACTACAGAGTACAGTCTAGATCTCGATACCCTGACACTGGGCATGAGCATGGTTTAACCACCTCAAGGAGGAGGAAAAGAAATTAGTTAGGTAAAGCTACCCTAACCATAAAAATTCATTCATAAAAATGACCATGCAACTTTCTTTATGAAAGTACACAGCCTGTAAGCGTATGCATGTTTGTGTGTATAGGTTGCAGTAGTAGTAACTGTTGTTGTGATAGCCAATTTATTTTAGATAATTCAAGATTTAAAATGACTTGGGAAGATACCCAGGATATATTGTGTGAAAAAAGCATATCATAGAAAAAATGATATATAGTATAATCTCATTTCTGTAAAAAATATCAGGAAGGACACTCATCTCTCAGGGAATAGAATGATGAGGAGGTAGAAATTTTTTAAAGATTTATTTATTCGAGAGAGAGAGATCGAGCACACCAGTGTGTGTGTATGGGGGGGGGCAGAGGGAGGGAATCCTCAAGAAGACTCCCTGCTCAGCACGGAGATCATGACCTGAGCCAGAACTAAGAGTCAGAGGCTCAACCAACTGAGCCACCCAGGTGCCCCAGGAGAAATAGAACTTTTAAATGTACTTTATATAATTTTACAGTACTTGATTTCATGAACTAGTTATTATACATAAAGTACTTAGAACAGGGCCTAGCACATATTAAGCATTATATACATGCTATTTTTATTACATAGTTTTTTTTTACAGTAAGCTTGTGTGACTTTCATTTAAAAACAAAAAAATTTAACGTATCATACAAAGAGCAGTGGGATTTGTCTAATAAGTGAAGAATATAGTTGAATAAACTTCTGCCATACCCTTCCCCCTTGCAGATAACAACCACTGGGACAAAATCCAATACAAATATCAATGACCTATAGGCACTGGAGTGTAAGCAAAAGCAAGTAAATTCTGGAGGAGAATCAACACTTGAAAGATGAGAAGTCATGAGTGAGTTTCAAGTTTTTGTGGGATTTCTTTGGACCTGAAAGTAGAAAGCTATCCAAGCTACACAAAGTAACAAAAACCTTGACAGAAAATTCTCAGAATTTTCTCAGAAAACCAGAGGACGGAGTTTAGGCAATTACAGCCACAGGAGATTCAACAGGGAATCCCCAAGAGGAGCTGGAAAGGTTGAAGCCCACACTGAGCATAAACTCTGCCTAAATCTCCAGCTGAGCCTGAAAGCACCCATGTGTGAGGCAGACTCCAATTAAGAATAATAGAACTGAATTGAGATTGGAGTTGCAACCCAAGAGGCAGAGTTTGCTGTTTGAGTCAAAACAATTGAGCTGCTTGCTAAAATAAAAAGAAAAAAAAAATCAATATTCTTTAGAGGAATATAATAGAATCCAGAGTCTCCACAATGTAACAATCACAATGTCCAAGATACAAACCAAAATTATTCAATATATGATAGAATACAAAAATGTGACCCATTCTCAAGAGAAGAGACAATGTTACCGAGACTCACTCCAAGATAATACAGATGTTGGAATTGGCAGACAAGGAATTTCAAAGTATTTATTGTAACTATGTTCATAGATATGAAGAAAGATATGGTCATAATAAATAGAAAGAAAATCTCACCAGAGAAAAAGAAAACATGAAAAGACAAATGGAAGTCTAAAGTGAAAATCACAATATTTGAAATAAAAGGTGAGGAAATCCAAGTCAAAGAAATACCTAATTCTCATTAGCCTCTTCACATATAACAATCAATCTGTGGGTATTTGCTTAGTTCACCTTCTCCTTTTTCTAAAAACTGTCCAACACTCACAGAAATAAGGCCCCCATGGCACTTATGTAATTCTTCCCCTAATATTTTGACAGTTAAATGTTCTGGCAGTGTGCCTCCAATCCAAGATTTACTAATTGGATTATCTCTTTCAGGATTTTAGAATTGGAACAGAGCCTTAGTCAGTCTCTGTCAGATTTTTAAATTGAGATGTCATGTCTATTAAAAATCAGGGGTGTGGCCCTTTCCAGCCATGTACAGAAATAAACAAACAAAGGTCATCTACAGAGAGAAGAAAACAAATGGGCAGAGATAAATACATGGAGAGATTGAGACCATGGGAGTTACTGACTTCTTTCTAATTCCTGGTCCTAGTCCCTCATAAGGCCTTATAATGATTTCTGTCCTTGGGTTTTCTGATATAATCTTATATTCTTACAATAAGTTCAGTTTCTCATGGTTTTGTTTATGTTTCTGTTACTTGCAATTAAGAATCTTCATTACATAGCTACATATATTTCTATTCTTTGGTTATTCACCTATCGATGAGGTCCTGGATGTGGCAATGGTTCAAGGCTGAGAATTGGAAGCAATATGCACATGAAAATAAGGTACCTTCCCAAATTTAAAAGTAAACGCCATAAATCGAGAAGGGAATTCGGACAAAAATGTAATGAATGAGATCAATTATTTGTAAAAGAAATCCATCCTAAACAATAATCCATGACTGAGTGGTCAATTATTTCAGGAATAGCCAGATGAGATTAAATTGACATGCTGAGAGTTATAGTAGTTTATCTGAAGAAAGAATGTGCTATCAGAAACACGAGATAGAAAAGGGGAATTATAGAATTTATCATTGTCCCTCCCTTACCCCTTTTGCCAAATTAAGGGAGTCCCCTGATTCAAGAACCTAAGTATCTGGTATTAGACTATCATATATCTTATAGCAGGATATTAAGCATTTGATCTTCTTTTTTTTAAGATTACTTATTTATTTGAGGTGGGGAGGGGCAAAGGGAGAAGGAGAGAGAATCTTAAGCAGACACAAAGCAGACATAATCTTAAGCTGAACACAAAGCCTGACTCGGGGCTCTATCCCAGGACCCCGAGATCATAACCTGGGCCAAAACCAAGAGTCAGACACTCAATCAACTGACCCACCAGGTGCCCCAAGAATTTGATCTTCTAAACAAGTTTTTTTCTTTCTCATATCCATTGTTGTTTAGAAACCTGGTTATCTTTTGACTTCCCATGTAGTTTCCCAACAGGAAATTAATGCTCAGACCACTGACAAAAATATTTTAAACAGCTTGAAAGCTATGTTTCATATTTTAAATTAATTAGTTGACCTACTGGTTTTATATATCAGCCTTTTATAAGGGTTTGGTTAAGGCAAGGCAGACCCCTGATGATCAAATAACCCTTGATGCTGTAAAAAATAGAATGGACTTGGGGTGCCTGGGTGGCTCAGTTGGTTAAGCAACATACTCTTGGTTTTGACTCAGGTCATGATCTCAGGGTTATGAGATCAAGCCTTGAGGGTGTCCATGGTCAGTGTGGAGTTGGCTTGAGATTCTCTCCCTTTCCATCCCCCTCTGCCTACCCCCTGCTCACACGTACTCTCTCTCTCTTTAAAATAAATAAGTAAATAATATCTTAAAAAATAGAATGGATTTGAAGTACAAAGTAGTGGAACATGATAGTTATATCCCCAAGAGGCCCAGATTTGCAATACAGTATTTCTAGATAATAATTCTATCTTGTCATTCTCTGTAATTAAAATCCACATAGGTGAAATTTCAGATTATTCCCAAAAACTGTGCTTTATTCAATAGTGTTAAAAAAGAAGCAACAGACTAAAAATGGAGTCACTTGTGCTAAGCCCCAAGTCACCAAACCAAAACTTAATACCTAACCTCATTACAGTTTCAAACTTCCCCAGCAATGTAATCTTAACTGGTCAGTCTGGAATTTCCTGGTCAGCAGGGGTGAGGCAATCTGCTTTTTCCTTGTCCCTGCTCCCTTCTGCCTATCAAATTCCCATTTTTAATAGCTCTTCAGAGCTCCTTTCTATCTGCTAGATGGGATGCTGCCCAATTCATGGAGGGTATGTGCTATGGTGAGTGCTGTGAATTGTGCACTGAATAATTCCAAACTAGATCTTCAAAAAATTTTTAAACAGATTTGGTGGCAAAAACCAAAGTGAACCCAGAGTGAGATCCAAAGTAAACTTCTGATGGCATTCGGGGACAATGACAAACAGAGGCATGGTACCCCACAAACTCTTTGAGTTCTCTGTCTTTCTCGCCATTTCTGAGGGCTATAAATAAGTTCCTCTCAGTTCTGAGTTCTTTCTTCGTGTCTAGCTCCTGATATAATTGGTGTTCCAGTTCCCAAACTGACTGTAAACCCCAGCATTTGATTCTGTCACAAGATCAATATGGGAACTGTTAGTGGCACTTCACAGTTCCCCATTTATGTGGCGCCTACAGTCCATAGTCCTTATTTGTTGAGCTCTGCTGTTTCAATCCTTTTCCCAATCCCCAGATGCCATGATGGGAACTGTTGATGGTTCCTGGCTGGAATTGGACGAGATCTGACTTAAGAACTGAACTGGACCCAGAAACAGAATGGGTCAGATATAAGCTGGAATGGGTCTAGTACAAGGCCTTGGTTAAACAAAAATTTAAGTAAAGGCTATTGCTAATGGAAATCCTGGAAGCAAAAAAAGCTGCAAAATTGGCAGGCATGGATTGAGCATGCAAAAGTTGTTATAATGTTGCCCACATAACTCAGACTCCAATATTAAGATAAGCTGGCCATGGAATGGGTTCGATTGACACTAGGGCACTTGCCAACCTCAAGAAAACTTCCCTGCAACAAGGCACACTATAAAACATCACACAATTCTTGACTCAGCAACATAGCCTTTTTTGGTACTAGTTTAGCTCTGAGAGACCCCAAAATAGATGATAGATAGATAGATAGATAGATAGATAGATAGATAGATGATAGATAGATTTTAAAATAGGATCTTTAAGTTCCAAAGGGTTAAGCATGCCCCCTTCTGGCACATCTGCTTATTTTATGTCTAAGAACTTGGTCCTGGAAGCTATAAATATCTACAAAAATGGCAAAATCCTACTCAAAACAATGTACAATTACAATGGCCACTATTGGAAGTGTTCCAGTTAGACGCATTTGAAAGTAAGGGTTTCTGCAAACTGAGGGTTGCTGGAGTGGGGGCATGGGAGGGATGGGGTGGGTGGGTGATAGACATTGGGGAGGGTATGTGCTATGGTGAGCGCTGTGAATTGTGCAAGACTGCTGAATCACAGACCTGTACCTCTGAAACAAATAATGCAATATATGTTAAGAAAAAAAAAAAGAAGAAGATAGCAGGAGGGGAAGAATGAAGGGGAGGAAATCGGAGGGGGAGACGAACCATGAGAGACTATGGACTCTGAGAAACAAACAGGGATTTAGAGGGGAGAGGGGAGGGGGGATTGGTTAGCTCAGTGATGGGTATTAAAGAGGGCATGTATTGAATGGAGCACTGGGTGTTATACGCAAACAATGAATCATGGAACACTACATCAAAAACTAGTGATGTAATGTATGGTGATTAACATAACAATTAAAAATTTTTAAAAAAAGAAAGTAAGGGTTTCTGAATAAAACAAATGGGAATGGGACACTTACTTTAATTGGTATGCAGAAGATTTCAAAAGGCTTCAAGAATTCCAAAATAGCTTCATTAAAAGAGTCAATGCAAAAGACTAATAATTAAGGACATAAGAGATACCTAAAACAAATGACTCTAAGACTAACATAACTTCTTTTGCTTCCCTCTATCCTCCTTTATTTGAGTACTCATTCTAGTAATCCTGAATTATCCTTCCACTCTGAAAAGGCTATGCAATCATAAACAAAATTTGCTACATTAGTGGCCTTACACCCACCATATCTACCTTTGAAGGATGGTTCCCATATGAGACCCTCCCAGAGCTGATGAAGAGACTCAGAGATTTTCTGGTCAACTCTTACATTATTTTCTTAAATAGCTAAGGGGAAAATAAAATGAAAGGTAGTGAAAAACCTTGTCAAATTCTGATAGATACCGAAGATACACCCTCTACTTTAAACCCCACTTGAAGCCTGCAAATGGGACCCTGGAAAAACTGGCAGAAGCCATCTAAGGGTGAGTATTCTTACCAGAGTCAGCTTTCCCAAATCTCTGTCTGTAGTACCCGATAAAGAGAGGAAAGTAAAACATCTTTTGTACCCTTTTTGGGAATGCCTCTTAAGTCTAGGGGGTTATTTAATTCTGCCAGAAATATTTACTATTTGTCCCAGCTGAAAACTGACAAGATATTTTAAAGAATTTTTAAGTAGCTCTGTGGTCACAAATTGGTAGCTGGTATTTAGAGCCTGATAGGATTTTTTTAGGTCTTCATTCCTAAGTTGAAATAAAACTACGTACCCAGAGGGGGGGATAAAGCTTTCTAAAGCATCTCTGGAAGGATTTACTAAAACAAACAGCTCTAAATCCAAACCATACCAATCTTTTGATTTCCACTTTAGTTGGAAATCTTCACCCTTAAAAAAAATGGTAAATTTAGGACAATGTAGTTGGACGGGTAGATGAACCTATGATGTCATTTAGGCTGCAACCCAATTCTTTGAGGAATTGAGAGCAACTGTCCTTGTCTTAAAGATCTTTTTATTTTATTTATTTATTTATTTATTTATTTATTTATTTATTTATTCATTTATTTATTTGACACAGAGAGACACAGCAAGAGAGGGAACACAAGCAGGGGGAGTGGGAGAGGGAGAAGCAGGCTTCCCGTGGAGCAGGGAGCCTGATGCGGGGCTCAATCCCAGGACCCTGGGATCATGACCTGAGCTGAAGGCAGATGCTTAATGACTAAGCCACCCAGGCGTCCCAAAGATCTTTGTAAAACTAACTATACAGCTCTAAGACTGTTGAATCACAGACCTGTACCTCTGAAACAAATAATACATTATATGTTAAAAAAAGAAGAAGATAGCAGGAATGGAAGAATGAAGGGGGGGACATCAGAGGGGGAGATAAACCATGAGGGAATATGGACTCTGAGAAACAAACTGAGGGTTCTCGAGGGGAGGGGGGGTGGGGGGATGGGTTAGCCTGGTGATGGGTATTAAAGAGGGCACATACTGAATGGAGCACTAGGTGTTATACGCAAACAATGAATCATGGAACACTACATCAAAAACCAATGATGTAATGTATGGTGATTAACATAACATAATAAAAAAAGAAAAAAAAAGAAACTAACTATACAGCTCTTGAGGCAGTTCAAAGTCCACCCATTGCTTTTTACCAATCCTAAAACTTCCTCTATTTATTTCAAAAGCCTTGTAAGTATTGTACAAATTGTGGCCTCAGGAAACAAAGTCCTCTTGGAGGAACTTGACATTCTATCCCTGTGCCTTTGAGACACAAATCTAGGGCATCTCTATAAAGTATTAACTTCAGGGAGGTAATTCTTATCAGAAGGAAAGGTTACTTGAAGCTTAGGTGAATGATAAAAAATAATAATAATAAACAACTTAAATGTCTTATCCACAAAAATGTCTTTACCCATCTCATGGTTAAAAGTTTAGAATGAAAGCTATAAGGTCTCTTCTCTGTCTATATGTTCATGTGTGTCTATATATGTGTGTCTTGTACTTGTGTGGCATTTTTCTACCTCCAGATGTTATTGCCAAAATTAATTGGCTAAAGAGTTCTATTTAATTGGCTTAAAGAAAAATAAGTGCTTATATATTAGAAACTCAACCAAATGAATTTCAGGTTCATGTGATGTGGGAAAATATTTGGTATTAAAGCCAATTTAAAATTTGTTAGTTTAATTAAAATTGGCAAGTCTTTAGAGTTGTCAGCATTAAATATAAAACTTTCATTCTACCTTGGTTTACTAATCGAATAGGTTCATGTTACCAGTCACAAAACTTGTCAGCCAGATAAATAACTTAGGAAGATGACCGACATTTAATGTCTAAGAAAGTTTTTGTAGGTAATATAAACATAATTGTCAAAAACAAGTAAATTAAGTAGATGTAAGTATAATAAAAACCTTTTAAATAGTTTCCCCAAATAACCTAAAACCTTAAAGTTTTGCTAAGTTAAATGATGAGCTAAAGTCACTGAATATACAGAACATTTCCAAATAAGATAAAATACCAAAATGTAAATTACTGAATACAGGTGATCTACTTTTTGCTTCCTTTTACAGAGGAATTAAAGATATTTGCATCTACTAGTGAACATGATTTGTGCCACACTGAAAAATTTACTATGAGAAAGTGTATGCTTCTAAAAATTATTAAAAATATTTATAAATTGGCCAAACTACAGAATGTTAATGTGAAAGACAGTTTGCAATGATTTACTTATTTTCACTAGAAATTAAGGTTTTTAAGGATTAAGAATTGTAATATATGCAACCAAAACTACTAGAAATAATAAGGGAAACATTCCCATATATGATAAAAGTAGGGTATGTGTTTTCAGTAAAAGAAGGTATGAGGAATTGAAATGCATTTTTTTCTGAGGGAAAAGAAAGTAATTTTGGCCTAAAGAAAGGTTGGTTATTTCAGAATGTGAAAGTGGAAAAACAAAGAATGAAATTGTAGAAAGTTTGTAAAAAAAAAAAATCTTGGTTAAGGAATTTAATGTATGGTCAAGCTGGATAAGATTGAATAAATTTGTAATAAGGGTTTTTAAAAATAAGCTTTAGTATCAATAGTATACTTACATAAAGCTAATTCTTAATTTTCTTTCATGTGCTAAAAGGACAAGTTTTCTTAGATTATTGATCTACTCTTAATAACAAAATTTTACAACCATATAACTTTCTGTATTTGCCTACAAAGTCTTTAACTGTCACCATGGTTAAAGGAATAATTAAGTGCTGTTTCACAGTGAGCTATGATCCTATTTGACTAAGTGTTTTAAAACCTTTTAATATTTTTGACAAACTTCCCCCAATCAAATGCTAAACGAAGTGTTTTTGACCTTGAACTAACTTTGGGATTTTTCAGAGGTATCCTAGAACATCTCAATTGATTTGTTCTCTCTTCTTATAAAAAGGAAGATGTTAAAATAATTAGGTGTATCTGACATGTTAAATTACATGGGAAACATTGTCAAATAAGTAATGCTAAGCCTCTATGTATATCCTTGTATGCATATGTTATTAATATAAGTGTTCCAGAAATTGTATAAAATTCCTAAAAATCTCATATGTGATGTCAGTCATAATTCCAGTTATTATCTTAAAATGTATGTTATAGAAAAAAACAAATATCCTTGTCAATTCCATTACAATAAACTCTCATCATATTTTTAACAATGGGCATTTTTAAGTCTTTTTTTATTTACAGACAGTTATTGTTTTACTACTCTAATGCATTGTAAAAGTGTTCCTACAAAAGACTTCATCTTCAAGGAGATTCAAGAAAAAGACTTTTGACATGTACTGGGTTCTGATAACTTTAAGATCATAAAACTAAACTGGGTAAGAATTTCCAGAACTAATGGAAAAACTGGATTCAAGCAGAACAAGAATTAGTAACATGGGACTGAATAAACTGAGAGGGAGGATTATAATATTTTTAAAGATTGATTTATTTATTTTGGAGAGAGTGAGTATGCAAGCAGGGGGAGGGTCAGAGGGAGAGAGAGAGAGAGCATCCTCAAGCAGACTCCCCACTGAGTGTAGAGCCTGACATGGGGCTCGATCCCAGGATCCTGAGATCATGACCTGAGCCAAAATCAAGAGTCAGACACCTAACCGACTGAGCCACCCAGGTGCTCCTATAATTTTAATGACTTCTTTAAAACAATGGTGATTCCTTAATGTTTTGTTTTTCCAGATTTGAGGAAACTTTTTCTCTTCACTTCTCTATAACTTACAACAATTTGGTAAAGTATACCTTTGTAAACAATAATGAAACATTTAGTTTTTTCTCTCTACCTGATCCCCCCATAATTTGGACTCTTGAGTATTCTTTTCATGGAAAAATAATTATTTATCTACATCCAGCAAGAATCTGTTCTCCTTGTTAACAGGACACAAGTAGAAACACTGGTTACATCACCAAAGGTTTGACTGGAATATCATATTTGAGAGATTGGCATAGACTCAGATATAACCAATTTTAAGGAACTGAGGTTGACTTTACAGAGCCAATAGAGTCCCTTGGAAAAATAGACCTGGTATCTTGCTTATAAGGTTCCAACAAAGTAGTCTTAAAACAGAGCTTATATGGTGAGTTACTATCCTTGCTGCATTTAGGTAAATAATGGGGCCAAGTCCAAAGCAAACAAATTCGTTTTACTGTGATCATACTTGGGAAAAAGAAAAATTATGTCTGTAACTTTGTAAATACTAAAACCTAATCATGTTACTTGTCTTTGAGGTGTATACCTATAAATTGGACTAGATCCTGAATTCTAATTTCCTCAAATATCTGGCTACCATTCTCCAAATTAATGTTTCCAATTTTTCTTCTATACTTTGATTTGGAATCACTAAGAACAAAGACTGCCCTTGAATCTGCTTGGAAGGGACTAGACCAGGTCCTCCTCACCACCAGATGGCAGCCAAACTTCAGGGACTTGAACCTTGGATACACATCTTAAAGCTGAAAAAAAGCTTTACTTGAAATCTGGTCCTGTGCAAATGTTGGAGACCTCTAAATCAAACTGACTAGGAAGAGAAGTAGCTGACATCAAGGTAGACTGCTTTTCCCAAAACACTGGGTCAAGACTTTGTGTACTTCACTTAAACATGCAACTCTTTCTTCTTCTCTTTCCTTCCTTTACTCTGGCATTGGTCTAGAAAGATAATGCCATCAACTGTCTCTCATGTAATTGTTAAGTGAGGTAACCTTTCAGACTGCTGGATTTGTCATCAAGAACTTCAATCTGTCCATGATGTTAGAGACCCCCTGGTCTGTTTCCCTGTCTTTGGTTAACAAACCCAAACCTGGGGACCCTCATGTTCAGGCTATATGCAAAGAAAGAGACACAAGGTAAGGATAGCCTGGCTAAAAACAGCCAGCATACTCTACAGACCCTTGAAATTTTACTGGCCTCCATGGTGGTCACCTTTCTAGTCTTGAGCCACAGATTTAAATGGGAACTACCAGGAAGCATTTATGAATCAGGATCTGCTTCATTGGCAGGTCCAACTCTCCCAGTTTGGAGTAAATTTAAATGCAAATATAATCAGGAACCTCTCCTTAACTCTTCAAAATATTGCAGAATCCAGTACTAAAACAATAGCTTCCCAACAAAAATCTTTAGATTCCCTGGTCAAAATTATTCTTGATAATAGGACAGTCTTTGATTACCTTTTAGCTGAGTAAGAAAGTGTTTGTGCTGTGGCCAATACCACCTGCTGCCCCTGGATTAACACTTCTGGGGAAGTTGAAACTCATTTATAGATTGCTGAACAAGCCATTTGGCTTAAGAAGGTGAGTCCTTTGCAGGGTTTTTCTTTGACTCATTTGATTTTGATTGGTTTGGATCTTGGGGACTATGGCTCCAAATGGTACTCCAGACATTGATAATTATTCTACTTATAATAATCACAATAATCTCCCTGGTGCATTGTATCCTCTCAAAAGCTTTAAATGCATGTCTGCAGCTGCTAACCACCAAGTAAGTGATCTCCCTAAAACTGGAATCTCAGAAAAGAAATGAAAGGAGTGATTGACTTAAAAATTATGAGCCTGAAGTCGTGACCTATGACTACCGCAGAGATTCAGCAAAAACCATTATGACTTGTGAATATCACACAGAAGATCAATAAAAGCTGTGAGAACTACAGAGTGGTACCTGATAGTGGCACTAATGTCTTAAATTTTGATTACATCTCTCAGTTAAGCTGAGAGTCTCATCAAAAGGGGAGAATTGTTAAAAAAGAAATGACAGGCCCAAAACGGAGTTACCTGTGCTAAGCCCCATGTCACCAAACTGAAAATTAATACCCAACCTAAATGCAGTTTCAACCTCCCCCAGGAATGTAATCTTAACCATAATCTTAGATTATGAATGTAATCTTAACTATCAGTCTGGGATTTTCTGGTCAGCAGTAGAGTGGTAATCCACTCTTTCCCTGTCCCTGCCAGCTTCTGCCTGTAAAAATCTCTCATTTTTTTTATAGCTCTTCAGAGCTCTTTCCTACTTGCTCAATGAGATGCTGCTTGATTCATGAATCGTTGAATAAAACCAATTAGATCTTCAAATTTACTCAGTTGAATTTTGTTTTTTAATAGTGTTTACTCTAGTTTTGAATAGTCCATGACTATTTGGAACATCTTATAATAGCTTCATACTGGAAATACATTTGTCTCAAGTAGGAACTATATGTGGATCATATATTTTATTATCAGTGTAACGGAATAATATTACTCTTGAATATAAAAATAATCTACATATATACAAATGTATTGGGGCATTTCCAGGTAAAGCTAGAAAATGTACATTGTAAGAATGTTAAATGTAAAGCATAATATTCACTATGCTACTGTCTTATTTGGAAGCAGGAAAAAAGCTGCACTGTGTTCTCTGTCTTAACTCACATTTTCAAAGTGGGAAGCAGTTGATATTTGTACAGGAAGACAAATTAATAAAGGGTATTTGCTTCTACCATTGTGTGTTCAGATATATCTCTTCCACAGACAACATACATGCTCTGGCAAATGTACATAATGGGTTATCTGTTAAAATTATATTTTAACCACATGATGTAAAATGAATTTGTAATAAGTCCTTTTAGAAAATAAATATTTTTTTCTATAGATTACCTCATTTCATACCTACCCACACCGATTTAGGTTTATGGTATGTGGGAGAACTGTGTGGTCAACTTCAAAGGATTTAGTGGACCATCAGTCAACATTCAAATTATTTTCTCAAACACTCATGAAATTCTTAAGTGAACTCTACCCACAAATTGAAGATTTCTGGAAGTTAACTTTATCCAAATGAAAGAGCTTAAAAGAAACACACACACACACACACACACACACACATTACAAAGTAGAAATGAAAACTCAATGGAAGTTTGATGCTCCTGTAATTGAGTTTTAATATGGAATGCAATATTATGGTCTGACAACTTGCTAATTTTTCATCTGAGCCACTGTTTATATGGACAAAGCAAATTATTTCAGAATGTCTGCCCTTCTCCTTTCAATTGTCAAAAAGAAAACCATAAGCCCCAAATGGTGTCACTTATGCTAAGCCAAGTCACCAAACTGGGGCTTAATATTAAATCTAATTGCAGTTTCAATCTCTTCCAGAAATGTGGTTTTAACCAGCCGGTCAGAAATTTTCAGTTCAACACCAATGAGATAATCTGTCACATGGGTCCTCTTCATCCCCCAAAGGAAGATGAGGTCATCTGCATAAGAACCCCTGCTTTTCCCCTCTTAGAGAAAGTGACTTTTCCTGAAACAATTCTTTCTTTTGCTAGTAACTTCCTTCCTTCACCCTCCTTCCTATAAAAACCTTCCATTTTGTACAACTCTTTGGAACTCCTTTCTATTTGCTAGATGGGATGCTGCCCAATTCAGGAATTGCTTAATAAAGCCAATTAGATCTTCAAATTTACTCAGTTGAATTTTTCTTTACTCTATCCATGATAATGGAGAAAGCAAGCCAAAAAGACAAAGCAAAAGAATGAACATGGCCTAACAACTCAATGCAAATATATGAGAGAGTGACTACTTTCTATGCTTTTATAAATAACATAACTCAATATGAAAATGTGACACCGAAGTCATAAGTCAAAAGAGGTTAAAAGTTACATAATCGCAGAGATTATATACCTTCCCCTTAGTGTTCATGAAAACATTAGTAATTTCATTCAATACACTATCATTTAAATGAAAATGTTACTGCCCACCCAACACAACTCTCAATTTCAAAGTATTATACAGCATTTCATTACAGTGCTAATTGTTAACACTCCTATACAAAAGCAGATGCATATTAGTTGGAACTGAAATATCTGAGGTCATCAGCTACAATATTGATCAAGCATCAAAGTTAATATTCTGTGAAAATGTCTGGGAAGCGTAATCTTACCAACAATTAATGTCTCTCTACAAACATTTTGTGTGTACTTTCACCACATGGAATTAATTCAGTGAAAGAATTTTACAAACTTAGTGAAAGGTTACCCTTTTAATAAATCTTGTCTTGATGTTATTGGCTATAGGCAGATTTTAGATCAAGTTTGCTTTTGGCTCCTTTCCAATTTAGTAATTTTCTTTTAATCCTTTGACTTCAGACCCTGCCTTTAGTGATAACTCTTAATGTAGACTGATATTTATTGTTTAGTACCAGGGTCAACCTCTATCAAAAAGGTATTGGAGGGTCATCAATTCCCAACAGGTTCCCTTTTGTCCCTAGAGAACATATTCAAACAACAGCATTGGGTTTTGGCTGTGTGAAGCAAGAGGAGTTCTGATAATGATGTAAGCTTTTCTACTATTTTGTGAAATTGGATGGAAAAAATAAGCTTTAAGGAGAACAGAACTTGCCACCCCAAAATATGCTTCTTTTGCATGAAGATTATTTTGAGCTGGTTATTTAAACAAAAAAAGGTGGACACCAGAGAAGGTCTAAAAACCAAGTAGAAGTTACCCTTTTGTAAGAAACATTTACATTTATTATAAGGGAAATTCCCATTTGTAAGGGTGTCTCCTTTGCTGTACCAGAAAGAGGGGGATGACTCAATCTCTACAAACCCTTTTGGAGAAGGCAATGACTTAAGTCTACATAACAATCATACCCTTGTTTACTGTGCCTTTCCTGATAGCCTCCCATAACTGGCTCCCCACTACCCAGAACATTTTTGTCATTAGCTGGAGATGGTATTTAAAGTGTTAGCTTGGGCCATTAGGGGAGTTACTGAGTTTTCCTGGGTCTCTCCCAATGATGCAGGAGGTATACATGTTAGTAAATTTCTTTTTGTTTTTCTCGTTAATCTGTCTTATTATATCAATTTAATTATTGGATCAAAGGAAGAACCTAGGAGGGAAGAAGAGAAAATTTTTCAGTCCCTACATAAACAGAAGTATAAGAATAGCATTTAATTTTGGTTGAAAGAATTTTATAATTTTACTATACAACTATGTACTGTTTATATCATATTATACATATTGACAGCAAAAGACCAACCAGTAGGTAATGCCTATAACAGAGATAATAATAAGTAAATGAATGAATCAGCATTTTACTTAGGCTTCACTGTGATGAATACTAATTTGTTAATGTGTAAAATTCTGCATTAAAGTGCTAAATTAGCCTTGGCCCTTGTTGTGAAATTTAGGCAAGCAGAAACGTTCAAATACATTATCACATATTAATTACCAATAATGACTTGCATCAAGGTAACTAGTGTTATTTAAAATAAATTAACAGATACAGAAAAAATCCTAAATAATGAATTTACCAATTATCTGTCTTGCTATAAATAGGAGTTTGTGTTCTGTTTCTAGTCCTTTCCTATCCACATATGCCTATGCATTCTACTTATAATGATTTCTCAAGAAGCAAAGGTTGGCTATGAGACCTGTCCAACTCTTTGTGACCAGCGTTTCTTTAAACTGTTCACTGAATGCTTTCTTGTAGAATGAAAACATCAAAGCAAATAGCAGTCTATGTATATACAAAATATTTCATTAGGGAACAAATTCTTAAAAAAGAAGTAACTTCATAAGGTGCCGAAACAATACTACACAGAAAAGAGAAATAATTCAAGTGAGGTATTGTATGAAGAAACTTAATTTTCTTCCATTCTCTTAATATGCATGGACCAAAAAAAAAAATCTTTTCCATTACCTCATCTTAAGTAGTCTTTCAAATCAAACCCATACTCACACTCATGCTGTCACTGATAATGGATCTCATGTCAAAGAAAAAGAGCATAAAGGACCTGATAATAAGTGCAATTATCAAACATCAAAAATGTAGATCAAAGTGGATTTCCCGACTCTTCTACATGCAGTCACTTCACAGCATTTCACTATTCATATCATGTGGTCTTGACAGGATATATTAATTTCTCCATTATGAGAGCAATGGAATTGGCACATTTCAGTCAGAAGCTGGCAATAAGTAGAGTCATTATTTCTCTTATTTTAGTGGTTTGTGTGTGTATGTGTGTGTGTGTGTGTGTTGAGAGAGAGATTGTGTGTGTATGTGTTTGAAAGATACACTCCCCAGACACACCACACTGTCTCCAGAGGTGATAGAGAGCCTTCAGGGAGATGTTAACCTCTCTATGAAGGATGGATCCAGGCAAGGATTTTATTTCTTTCATATAGTACAATATTTCCTCTCTCTGGGAAACACCTGACCTATCTTTGGGAGGACTGAATTATCTCAGAGGGAAACTGGGAGTTCTAGAAACTTGCCTCCCTGAATCATTTCAATAACTCAAGTAATCTAATTTATACCCCCCACCCAATCCCATACTCCCTCCTTTCCCCAACACTTTTCCTGATACATTTTTTTTCTTTGAAAGAATTTGCATTTTCTTTTCCTACTAAACACCAAATAAAAATTGTATGCTAGGCACTCTGTAGGCGGATTTCCAGAGTCTTTATAGCCTGTAAGCTTCCATTAACTGTAGGTCATTTGTGCCTATACCTTGGTCAGTGCATTAGAAAAAC